>NW_015387780.1:274454-317967 GCF_001527695.2 Protobothrops mucrosquamatus | reverse complement strand
CCTGGGACTTCCGGGTGGTCTCCCATCCAAATTTTAAGCAGCTTCTTTAATTTCTTGAAATCAGCCAATGTTGACTAGGTGCTGCCATCTAGTGGGGCACATATGCTTTACCAATTCATTAAGTCAGCACAAGAATGCCATTATTGGAATATGTCCAACTGAATATTATTAACATGTAGGTATGGAGAATACCCACATAATCACCTATAAAATGTTTACTCTTAGTTGCAAGGGTATGTAAGGAAACATTCCTGTGTTCATCTGCAAGGGCCCTGAGCTTCAGAAGAAAAACCAAATGGTAAAGGACAGCATCTTTATAGAGGGATTTTTGCTGGGATATAATAAGTTAGCTGCCACTTAAGGTCACAGCTTAGCTACTTAGGATACGAACACTAATGAATTTTGGATCAGCATCAGATTTTTTTTCAACTAATTTTTGTACACCAAATCATTTATTTGATGATCCAAGAGAAAAGCCAGATTCTCATTCCTGCAAGTTCAATGTCAATTAAGATATTCTGATTTCAGCTGGGAACAGATGGCACTACATGAAAATTGTAATTAAAGATTTTTAAAAATATTTTTGTCTCCTAAGGTTTATGTGGATTTAAAAGCAGAGGAATGGATTTAGCAAGACTATTTTCCTTATTTCATTTGGATGCTAACTACTGTAGACAGACCAAAATTTACATTTCAGTGTAAGATTTGAATATTCTAATATCTAACAATCTTTTTGATCACAATGACTATGAAATCTTTTCCCCAACAAGTTGCAGAATTACACAACTATGTAGCTTCTGGATTTAGCAAAGCACGTTCGCAATGCATGTTCAATCTTTGCTTCTGAAGGTTTCTCCAGTCTTTTTCCCCCAATGTGAAAAATCTTTTGTACACAGGAAAAGTTAAAATAACAGTGCTTTTAAAAAAAAATGGGTTTGGCTTTTTTTGTGAAGTGGTCCACGTAAAATCACAGTTCTATTTCTAGTGTCTCCTAAGGATTGGGAAACAGCTGAGAATTACACTTCTTTTCATGTTACCGAATTCCTTTATCGTCTTCTTCTTCTTCTTGTGCCATATCCATTATCGGACGTTGGCAATCATGTTGGCGATCCTGTTTTTATCAGCAGCCGCACGAAAAAGTGCTGCTGAGTTTTGTCCAAACCAGTCCCTTAGATTTTGAAGCCACGGTGTTCTTCTTCTGCCTGGACCTCATTTGCCTTCAATCTTTCCCTGGAGGATTAAATGGAGTATGCCATATTTTTCTGGGTGTTGCATCACATGTCCGAAATATTCTAATTTTCGTTTTTTAATTGTTTTGATGATTTCTCTTGGCTTTCCCAGGCGGCTTATCACCTCATTACCTCATTTATTAGGTAAATCAAAAGTAATATTGAACTGGTTAGTTGGATATATTGTCTGACCAGTTAAGGCCACTTCTTAGGTTCCCACAATCCACATTTAGTGTTACCCTCTGGTGTTAATGCAAGGGCACCTCTGATACTCCTTAGACTTGCCTCAACTCAATGATTCATAAACATGCCATAACAACGTCTGATCATTATGTTAACCAGAATGACTAGAAGTACGGCCACTGCAAAACAGCATCTGATAAAATACTGAAGTAGATATATCTGTGGTATGTAATTGCTATATATGTCTAAACTGTGTAATCCAAACCTGCCACTGGTGACTTTTAGAAAGCCTACACAAGACAGATTGCAGTGTCTTTCCATAGCAGCCAAAACCTGAGGTTTGGTGTTTATCTGCTAAGCAATCCATTATCTGTCAGTCCTCATGACCACACTATTTCAAGTTTGCTGGCAGGCCAAACTCAACCACATGAAAGCAGAAATCATAAATATAAGAACACCTGTCATTTTTGTGCAATCTTCTGAAATGTCATGTTTGATACTGCAAGATCTCCAATGCCACTTGCCTCAATGTTTGAATTTGCACATAAATACTGCATTTTCTGCAATAGAAAATGCTAAATTTATGCTGTGATTAAAATCTGTGCCCCAAAGCATTTTTTTTCTATTGTAAATTAGCAGCACACAAATACAGCTTTAACCAACAATGTTTTGATGTGGTTAATGAGAAATAAATAATAATAATTTTGCAATAATTTCACCACTAATGTGAAATTAAACTATTTCAAACTTCCCAACCCAATCTTTTATTCTTGTTCCAAGTACAAAAAATAATTAACCCTTTTAGTGAATAACTTTTATTATGCTGTAGTTTGCCTCACTCAGCAAGAGGCAAATTACTACAGCAGTGTAGTAATCTTAGCAATTTTAAAATAAGTGGACTTCAAGTCTCAGAATTCCCCAGCCAGCCAAGGGGATTTTGGGAGCTGAAGTCCACTTATTTTAAAGTTGCTCTTGTTGAGAAACTCTGACCTACAAATTCCAAAAGCTGAAATCAAATACCGGGTGATCTCCTGTCTACTCTCTAACTAGAACTCCCAGCTTTACTAACAATTGTGCTGAAGCAGCACTTTTGAAGACTAGACTGTCTGTGATTTTTTAAGGATGCATTCCTAAAATTATGTTCAAGTTTGCACAATTTCAGATTTGTAGCCTGGGGCTTCTTTGACAACTTTTTTTCTTCTTGCGAAAGCTATGTCTGTGATAGCTGCATTCCTGTTTTTGATAGTCCTGGTATGAGGACGAGAGGTAGGAAGATTGGATAAGGGATACCATGATTTTTCTTATGTCCTCCTTGTCTTCAGGCAATTGAACCCACCAGAAAGGGCTATCCATTTTCCCAAAGACAGGAAAATGTGGCAGTTTTGTGTGTGCAACTCAGATCAAAGATGAACAAACAGAAATATATTTTTTAAAAAGGGGGCTTAAAAGTTTCTTGTAGGCCACAATTACAAGCATATTTTGAAAAAAAGCATTAGCCTTGAAATAAATAAACCAGTTACTTGACAGGAACTTTCATATTGTACAAGAGATACAGGTCATAGGATTTTAATCTGGAGCAAGAAATAGGCACTTCAATTAAAGTCTGCATTCAGTGCAACAGCCTAAATGCATCACTGACAAGTGTTGCTCTGTTACAATGGCTGGAAAGTGGCAACTGCTTAGAATACAAATGCCAACATGAATTACAGCAAATCCAATGAGTATTTTGTTTTTCAATTATTCAGAGAAAATTTAATCCTGATTAAGTATCCTTGGGCAGGAATTCATGGGTAGTTGATTACTGAAACTAACATTTGAAATGCTTCTATTAATTTAATCTGCAGCTATGGCTTAATTATGACTGAATCCTCACCAAATTCTCTCAGGATTAAAACTGTAGTCATGTATCACACATTTAAATTTTTTCTCCTCAGTTTAGGAGACACAAACCTGCTCCTTTTACCACCATGCTGCTATGGTGTTGTTTTTTTTTAAACTTAAAGAGTTAGTTAATCGCCCTTCTGCTCTTGTAAAATGTCAAACACAGAATTAAAATACAACTGGCAATCAAGCTAAAAAACTGAACTACATCCAAGCCTCAAGGCAAGAAAGTGATAATGAGAACTATTGTTCACTGTAAACATTATACACTGTTTTTATGGACCTATTACAGTTTTAAGTCCTATTAATTTCTGCATATTTTGTTTTAAAGCCACCTGAAACAAGATATGTATTATTTGAACTGCAGAATTGTTCCATCCAATTAGTTCAAATTTATCATTATCGAAATTTGAACTTTAATGTAGATGAGGCAGATTTGGAGTGAAAACGTGGCTAAAAAAAAAATATCACACGGTCTTTATCCAAACAGCAAGAAAAAAAAAAAGATGTTTGCTCATCACTATTTTTGATAAATTCCAATCACTTCTGCATTTGTTGTGATCCAGTGAGAGCAAAATGCTGTCTTTTACTTATTTAGCTCTTCTTGAGCTGAGTTTACTGATGAAAATAGCTGCCCCGTTTCCAAATCTTTATTGCACCGTTGCCAAGAAATCTCCAAAGGGATCTCAGAAGTGATGCCGACTTTTATGTCCAGATGCCACTGTTAGCGGCAATGTCACTGAAGAGAGAGAGGACACTTCCCAGTAAAGACTATGGGAAACAAAGAGCCGGTACAGAAGGACCATGGAAAACAGCTGGCAGAGAATGACACCCATGGTAATAATCTAAGAGGAAACAATAAGCGAAAAGTGAGCGAGACAGAATATGCTTTGTACAACGAACATACAATTTGTGTGAAATTTCTTAGCTGCAGACAGGGGTGCAAGACCTCTTTAGACACAGTCAATGAAAGAATAGCATAGGGCAAGGATAAATTTATTTTTCCCTTCCACACCTTGCAAATGCGTTCTAGACCACTGAAAGTTTCACTGGGAGATGGAGGGAGGAGAATGGGAGGTATGATGAAATTGTGTTTTAACTAATTAATTGCAGGGATGGAGATCTGGTATTCCCAAAGGCATGGAAAATCAAAGAGCAAGCAAAGTGTCATTTACATTGTTTAATTGAGGATGTCATTACACAAATTATGTAAATTGCCAGAGATTCTGCTCTAGTGTATGCAAAATCTGTAGCAATTGCCACTGGACTGAGCCAGGCTTTACAAGGAGGGTTGAGGGTGTACTTCAAAAATAGGCACGTCCAGCCTCTTTTGGGGGAGGCAGCTGAGGAGTTTTACAGAGTGACTCAAGTGCCTTTGGTCATCTATTTTTCCATTCAAACCCTTCCAAATCCAAAAATGCAAAACAACCCCTTGTTTTCTCCACCCACTGGAGTGGGGGGGGGGGAGAGAACTCGGCAGGCCACAAAAGACCTGCCAGGAAGCCATTTTGAGCTTCTTTGCTGCACGATTTGCCCTTCTTTTTATGGCTAACTCAAATAATCACTTTTCTCAGGACAACCCCGTATTTGGCTTAACTAAACGCAAGGGGAATAGTCAGACTGCAATCCTAACTTGCTCTTAAGGCCAGCTTAGTGAAATGCATGCAGCAAGAACAAAGATTTTAGGGCAAGTATACAATTTAAGGCCTAGCCAAAAAAAAAAAAGCTAAATTTAAAAGTGTGGGCTTTACACCAGAAAACAGCATCACGTCAGCGATTCTCAGTTCTGAAAAGCACCCTTAATATACCAACCTTCTCTCGCTGGTAA
Source organism: Protobothrops mucrosquamatus (assembly GCF_001527695.2). Taxonomy (NCBI): domain Eukaryota; kingdom Metazoa; phylum Chordata; class Lepidosauria; order Squamata; family Viperidae; genus Protobothrops; species Protobothrops mucrosquamatus. Next base: position 312,846 of record NW_015387780.1, on the reverse strand, counting down.
TCTCTAAACATCAGAGATATAGTTACAACAGTTGGGTGACATAAAAACCATAGAATACATCCCTGAAAGAGAGAAGACACAGTGGGTATCAGCTAAGGACACCTGGCAGCATGAATGGTTTATGAACTTCCAGTGAGACACTTTCCCATTGTCAAAACTCTTTTTTTAAGAACTATTCTATATCAAGAAACAGAAAGAGATAAGGATACTAATGGAAGTATACCTTAAAAAAAATCTTTCCTGAGCAATTCAGAACTTTTATTTACACATATTCATTACTTCTGAATAAATTTAATTCTTTATATTTTCTTGAAAAGAGTTTCAATGGGGTTTTTTAAAAAAAAGAATACATCAGGTTTTCATGTAACACACATACCTTTGTGAAAGTAATATAGAATTCTCTTTTTAGAGTACTCCTCTCAATTCGGATAATCTGGTAAAGTCCGCATCCTAACAACACAGCTAGACAAATTCTTAAGCCAAGGAGAAGGGCACCGGCTAAACTTTGGTGTGAATGGTAACTATGGTGATTGGTATCCTCAAGCTGCTCCCAAATAAGCAGAATGCTCTGCAGAAGAACAAGCCATATACCAAGAATAAAAATGATGCCTAAATAAAACTCTGTTCAGAAAATACAAGCATAATGGATCCACACTACTAGTAATGACCATATCAGATTGGAAAAAAGTAAAACTTGAAAATAATTACTAAATAAAAAAAATATACACATTGGAAAATGTATAACAAAATATTCTGGACTAATCCTTTTAGGGAGGCTACATTTGAAGAAGGGGACCTGGAGTCATTTTTTTTACCCCTTGGGCAAGTCCTTGTAGTTGTGTCAAGATTTCAGAAGTGGTTCCCATTCCTTCTTCTTCCTAGGGCTGAGAAAGAGGGATTGGCTCAAGGTCACCATAAACATCTTTGGCTTTTTAGTGCCTGAGACAGGACTAGAACTTCTATCCTGGTACACACTACACCCACCTGGCTCTCTTTTAGAGTCTAGGGCTATTGCAGCATCTTCCAACTAGGCTAAAACCAGCTTCAGAACCTGTCCAGCTTGCCTTTCATTAACAATCTTCCCAAATAATCATTAGGCCGTTCTAGTCAGATAACATCATTTTCAACATTATATCTCATTAATGTTCTAGAATTATTAGCCACCAATCCCTTCTGCAGTAAAGACGAAAAACCACCACAGACCTGTGTCACAACAGCAGTTATAGCAATGGCAGTGGATGCTGGACTGGAATCCCACTGGAGAGGTCTGCTCTGGGATTTTTTCATTCTACCAATTGCCCATCCCATGCAAAGACTCAGTAGCAGGTACAACATCTGCACCTGGGAGATTATGTCGCACACTAAGGAGGAGGTCAAGAAAAATGACAGAGTTAAATCATTAATGATGGCACATAGAAAGCCCTTGTGCAAGGCCTTAGTTCTACAAAATGTTTCTAGGGGAAGCCTCTGCCCTTCGTACAAGTGCTGCAGTGCAACCCATTCCTGTAGGTGAACAGCTGAGTGCTTACCATTCACACCCACTCTTGCTATACTGAAATCAATTTTGGTCTCATTAGGAATGGTCTTTACTTTCATTCACTTCCACAAAAATGTGGCAAGCCACTTTCAGCCTTCGCAGCAGAACAAGTAATCTTTTAGTGGTTAACAATGTTTTTAAGAGGCTGAGGGCTCACCAAATGATGCAAATAAATGATAACACGCTGCCCAAGCACTCAGTTTTCCAGCTATGCTGCCCAATGTGGAACATTTTAATCTGTTGTTAACCATTTGGTTTAATCTGCTATCTATTCCGAGAGCAATCAATTTAGCATGTTCAGGTCTGGGCAGACAAGTGTATGATTACACTGTTAAGCATCTTTTGGAATAATCAAATCCATTGTTAGACATAATGAAAAAAGGCCTGCCCTGTGTACTGGCTGGTGGGATCCTACCAGCCCCAGGCAGCATGTGGAAGTAAAGGACATTAGTGCACTTCAAATAACAAATGCAATATTTAAAAAGACATGAAACAATATTTCATGTTTATAGAAAACAAAAGATGTACTTACATTCCGCAAGGCTTCCCATAAAAGGCAGTCCTACTCCATTTTTGGAATAACTAATGTAAACGAAAGAAAATTGTTTTCAAAAGTGCATTCTGTTAAAAAGTCTAATGTTTCACACACAATATCAAGAGTTGTGTACCGGTTCAGACTCCAAGATAAAAAGTGCTTCAGAGCCTGCCACTTCATGACCCCAAAAAGGCTTTTCCTAGGATGTGAAGTAGCAGTGAAAAGGGCTATACAATGCTGGGACAGACATAGCTGCCTTCAGAAGATGGCAGCACGTCTATCTTTTGCACTCTCCATGCCCAGAAGCACATTTTCTCCTTCAAATGCAAAGGGCCCGCACAATAATTACAAATAATCTTTCTGGATACACACACACATACATATACATGCATGCATATATGTACGCATAGACATGTAATTTGCAGATTGTGTTAAAGGTAATCCATAGCAAAAGAAACAGAGATTGGAACAGCTTTATTTTTTTACAAACAGCATGTATAAGATTGTTTATGCTGGAATATAATTTGGCCACTGCAATTGCTATTGAGAAACTTCTACACTCGGCTCAGTTTTGTCCTAATTAGACTCCCTTTTTATTCCTTCATTCATAGATGTTAGTTTACATGCAAATTTACATAAATTTAGTTTATATTTCCCATGTTAAGAAAAAAAACAAAACATTAAAAGAAATCTGGAATGCATTGCAACCCTGGTTTATAATGTATTAGCATTATTTCAAGGAACCCATCGTAAGAAACTTCATTAAGATTAAAGAAGTGAATCTGAAAAGAAATTGAAGTAGGAATGTGCAGCCACAAGAAAAGAAGATTATGGGCAAACCAAAAAACAATTCTGTGGGTTTAATATCAGGAAACAACAACGGCAACTTGATTCTTTGTCCTACTATTCCATGGAACCAGATTTGTTAAAATTAGAGGCCATTGAATAAGCATCCCCATAGAGCAGACATGTTAAACTCGTGATGTCATGTGACATATCGGGACTGTTTTGCCATTGCTGGCAATGGGGTGGGCGTGGCTTCTGTGTGACGCATGCGGCTTACGGGCCAGCAGTTTGATACCCCTGCCATAGAGTGATTTTCCCTCAGCAAATTGGAAAAAGAGATATGATAGAAGCCTGGTCTGCTGAGAAGTACAAATTACCTTCATACATCTGAATGGCTTTCATACCACTGTGGGAATCCACAGCGTAACCCCAAGCCACCCATGTCCTCTGCAGTGTGTGGTGCTATCTCAGGTACAGTAACTTAGCTTGCTTGCCTCTGTGTGCTAGAGCAGAAAGGTTTAGGCCCAAGCAGCACAGCCTAAAATTTTTCAAAGGAATCATTTGAGGTTTAGGTTTTAGAGCAAAGCTAGCTGGGAAAGGTAGAAATTCTTGTTAGTAAAGGTTGCTGCTGGAAGCCAAAGACAGGAGACGAGAGCAAGAGTTTATAGGAATTCAGCCAGAGTCCCTTCAGTGGGATCTTAATTTACCTTGAAAAATGCAGATAGTTTGCAAGAGCTGAAGCTGCTTGCAGGAGCAAAACCACAGAGAGCACTTTGAGCACCGTGTGCATAGGTCCCCCTTTCTTAATTGTTTGCCACAAGGATTGAGCATAGATGCAGGCAGCAACAAAATAACCCAGGACAAGTAGGAAGAAGAACTCATGTAAGCCTGTGAACAGAAAAAACAAAGTTCACTCATTTCTTTGACAATGAATGCCTTATTTCTTATAAACCTTGTTTTCATGCCTTCTGTGGAGAGAAAAAACCTGGCAATTCCCAGAGCAACTTCCAATTAAAACAACATTTGACTACAACTTAGTAACAATGGAGAACAGCAGCCGATTTCAAGTTTAAGAAATCTGAAAAGTCTGGAGAAATAACCAGCTTCATCTCGGGCTAAAAGATGCAGGGAGCATTCTAGAAACAAGGTTCCACTACAGCAGTGGTTCTCAACCTTTTTAATGCCACGACCCCCAACCGGTCGTAAGTCGAGGACTAAACCGGTCGTAAGTCGAGGACTAAACCGGTCGTAAGTCGAGGACTTTCCCTACCCAGGAGCGCCACGCATGCGTGGTTCCGCCCCCTGCGCTGGCCGAGGCTTAGCTGGCAAGCGGCAGAGACTGAGCAGGCCGACCACCAGCTGGCCCAGCTCAAGGGAGTTAAGGCACCCGCCGGAAAAGGGGAAAAAGAATGGCGGACAGCCTTGCTTGGTGACCCCCGTGAAATGGTCGATCGACCCCAAATGGGGTCGTGACCCATAGGTTGAGAACCGCTGCACTACAGAAAAGGGCCTTGGTGATGGGATCTTTGAGAAGTTCATAGGTCTTTAAAGGACCACCAACAGAGGAGATACAATGCTGAGATGAAGGTATGTGATAGGGTTTCCGTATCATGTGTGCTAGGGAATTCTGGGAGTTGAAGTTCACACAGCTTAAATTGCGTATAGATTGCGAAATGCTGTAATAGAGATTGGAAATTACACAGAACATGGAAACTCAGTTTTGCTTTTGATTTCAAAATATAATCTGTTTGGTTATATAATTTTTTTCCTGCCTAATCATCCTTCCTTTGAAAGACCGCTATCTTCAGGATTGTCTTTCAGAATAAATATGGCAACTATGGCAGCATCTGCAAAAGCAGCAGCTAAGAGCAAGGTATATTGTTCTTACCACTAGATGTCACTGCTGCAATGCTTAAAAGTGGTGGGTACTCCATAAAGCCTTCCCATGTAAAATGCAACTTTGCCTGACATCAGACAACACTGTCAGGCAAACTGAACTAATAAATTGTAGGTGCCATAATACACCTTCTTTTCTTTATTCATTAAGTTGCTATGGGAAGACAGTCACATTATGCCAAGAAAAGACGAAAAGCTTTAAAAAGTTGCAGACAAGTTATGTTTGTTTGTTTGGCAATCAAATGTGTATTAAAATAGTGGTCCTCAACCTTTCTGGCTTGGTGGCCTGGAGCGGGGGGGGGGAGGGGATGGTTCTGTGCATGTGTGAAGGGAGCTTTGCGCGGCAGCACAAGCACATGCCACTCGTGCAAGGGGAGCTGCCCGTGCGAATGCAAGCGCACAACGCTCATGGTCCTTGTGTGAGTGCAAGTGCCCTCCATTTGCGTGAGGGGACCGGCACGCACACTCGGCCAACGGTTTCTGCAGCCTGGTTCTGAACTGGCTACGGCCCGGGGGTTGGGGACCCCTGTATTAAACCATCCTTCTGGAAGTGAATCCAAAAGGCTACTGAAGATAGCAAACCTGTTAAACACTAAACCCCAAGTCTTAAACGTTTGACCATCCCAGCTTGCACTATTACTTCTCAATTCATTCAGCTCAGCTAAAAGAAACAATGGTACTGTACTATACCTGTATTTAAGCAAATATAAGGATAAAAAATACATTTATTTCCAAAGTAAAAAAGTCAAACAGATATTTTGGATGATTTGTCTGTTTCTGTAAAAAGATATGGAGGAGGGAAGAACCTAGCTTTATGATCCCTAAAGGCTGGTTAAAACAATCAACCATTTTAAAGTTAGTACTAGATGAATAATCTTTCATAATTCAGAGTAATGCTTCTTCTCCAAAAATGTACTCCCATTAAATTGGTCACATCTTCATTCCACTTCCCACCTCACCTGATTCCCCTGCACTGAAGTGATCTAATGGATTCCGTTCTGCATCTGGATTTAGTAGCACCATTTCAAACTGAACATCCTCAGATTCAGGGTCTTCATATGTTTCCACACAGGTAAACTTGTCGACATAAAATACATACCAAGTGTCTGGATAAGGGACCTGGGATACTGTTATATTTTGTTCGGTGCAGTTCATGTTCACTTTAAAAAAATACATTAAAATCATTATCTCCAAGAAGCTTTTAGTGATAACAAATTTCTAGCAAGAAGTTTTTCATATTTGTTTATGGCTAAGGGGCGCATTTATATTGCCGAAGGTACATGTGCAAAAATATACATGCCAGGATGTATATACCAAAAGAATGTATTTTTGCAGAGCATGTTTATAATGTAACTATACCATATTTAAAAAACACACCAATTCATTACAAACCATAGGGCAAAAATCATTCCCAGTTAGTCATTTTTAACCGCATTGAGGCCAAAGAAGAAAAAAAATTGCACTTAATTATGAAAATCATAATGAATAGTCCAATTACAGTAAAATGTTATTTAATTGGGAAAAAATACTTCAGGGATTCAGGGGCACAGCAGAGGCTTTCCTTGAAGAAAGATCCACCTTGAATCCCCCTGACTTCTTTATGTAAGGTTAGAAAAAACAACAGACTAAAATGCAAGGAGGAGTTAATCTGTGCAAACAATACTGAGCCAGGAAGACCAGAGCTCTAACTCAGTATCCAGCAGCTTATTAAGTTATGATTAAACCTCCATGTGACTTATTCTAAAAAGACCAAAAGCCAGTTTATACACTCCGCGAGAAATTTGGGAAGGAAGTACAAAATTAACTGTGGGTACTAGTGGTACACTACTACTAACATTTTATTTTGATTAGTGTATGAATTAAGGATGATCCTGATTATGGCCACTTCGAAATAAACTTTCGGAAGATTTTATTTACTAATTATAAAATAGTTGTGGTCCACAAAAATTGATAATAGCCTTCGTAATCTGATTTCCTAGTTTCATTTTCTTTAACTGAACAACAAAAGGTTCTTTTCATGCTTTTTAAAAAAACCAGACACCATTTTCTTATGTTATGCTACCATAATTATAGGTTTAAATATTAACACTTGCAATATGCAACTGCGTTATTGAATGATTTTGAAAAATTGCTCTTAAGTCAGCTGTATGGGTAACAATTTTCTCTTCAATCGACTGTCAGAGAAAACTTAGAAACAGAAGCAAATATGAGCATTTTAAAAAAATGAGGAAAAATGGAAGATTATCAGTTACGCGACTGAGAACAATTCTTCGCTTGGGATGAGTGTGGCTCACCTCTCAAATCTTCCTGCCCTAAACAAAATGGCAGAAAGGGGCAAAAGAACTTCCCCCTTCTCATGATTTCACAGGAACAGAGGGACAGCCTTCTGCATCCCCCCCCCTTTCCGGGAGTCTGGAAGGCCAAGAATAACCTCTGGCTCATCCAAAATCTCTGATGCATCTTTTTGCATTCTAATCTTCGTTGTGGGTAAAAGTCTAGTGGGAAGAGCTTTGGACCGTCAGCAAGGACAGGCTGAGATGCTAAGTCACCAAGTGCTAGACCTGATTTAATAGAATCTGATTAATCTACACTAGTCAGCATTATGTTATCACATTATGTATTTAATCCAAAAGAGAACAGTAAATATTAACATTTGCTTGGATTGTAAGCATTAGCAGATTAGAAACTTTTATGAACTTCTATGAACTTCTATGAACTTCTATGAACTTATTATCCTAGGGGTAGGCAACCTTGGCTCTTTTATGACTCGTGGACTTCAACTCCCAGAATTCCTGAGCCAGCCATGCTGAGGGGAAAGGGAGAGGTTTCCAAGCTGAGCCATGTAGAGCCAAGGTTGACTACCCCTGACCTAGGTGCTGTGTTTTGTCAACAATTAGAATCTTGACTCTGATGAACTTTATGGGGATTCCCAAAACAAAAATGGAGGTAAGCAGGGTGCAACAATCCACTACAGGTAGTCCTCAACTTACAACAGTTCATTTAGTGACCATTCAAAGTTACCATGGCATTGAAAAAAGTGAGTTATGACTGTTTTTCACACTTGCAACCATTGAAGCCATCGTCATGTGATCAACATTGAGATGCTTGGCATGTGACTCATATTTATGACGGTTGCAGTGTCCCAGGGTCGTGTGATCACTTTTTGCGACCTTCTGACAAGCAAAGTCAATGGGGAAACTAGATTCACTTAACAGCTGCAATGATTCACTTAACAACTGTGGCAAGAAAGGTCATAAAATGGGGCAAAGCTCACTTAACAAATATCTCACTTAGCAACAGAAAGTTTGGGCTCAACTGTCGAGGACTACCTGTATTATCTGGATGAAAAAAAAGGACCACATTTAGAATCGAATACAGAGCGTTCACTTGTGATACACCACGGATTACACATGTAATCCATGAAACAAACCGACTAGAACTGAAGAATGAAAAGTGAAATGTATGTGTACAGAAGTTAATATGTAAGGAAGCAGAACAGGTATGATCGTAGGAAGGTTTTCATAACTAGCATAGCTAGAAGACAAAGTGCCTTAGCTTGCTATTTCCATGCCTTTGGGTTCAAATATCAAAGTACTTTAACTGACTTTAAAATGTTTCACTAAGGATTAATCTATGATCGGCCAATGAGCATAAGCAGGCTATACAATAGCTCAATACATTAATGACACCTGTGCACAGACTCACTTATCAGTTGAGCTTTAGCCAGTTTCTCTTTACAGCTGTAATCCTGCTGGCTTTCTTGAAGCTTTAGCCATTCCTGAGCTTGAAAGAGATGGAGCTTTGCTTCTTTCCCAACAGCAGTTGCTACGTTGTTGATTCTGACATACAGAAGAGCACAATCACCTTGATATTTAAAAAGAAGTCAAATTCTGTTATACAGATAGAAACATTTAGTAAGAGAGAAACATTCCCTACAATGCCGATAGGAGGTATCTCTTAAGGCTGACCATTGTCAAAGATCTGTTGTTCTATTATCAACTGCATTTATTACTTGCATAGCGTGCTCACCTTTTAAAGCTCTGCCTATGCTGAAAAGTGTCAAAAATCCAGTGAATTAATTTTGCCCCTCGGCCATATGCATCATAGGACTAGGAAAGCTTTTCAAAATCAGGGGAAACTTTCATTTCCTTCTGAAGAGCCAAGGGGTGATAGGAGCAAGTGTTTTCTGTCGTCTTGAAAAAGACTAAGCTCGTGCCTATTGCAATATGTACCATAAAGCAGAGGAGGACAGAACTTGAGTATGTTTAACAGAAAGATGGGCAACCAGGAGCAAACCGATCACATGTGCTTCCCCTTATATTGTACTTATGGCGTCCATATTTTCTTTAAAAAAAAAAAAAATTGGAGAAAGGGGCAAACCTGAAAGAGGTTTGTAAAGAAAAAAAATGGCAATTGTTTATTTTTAATAACTTTGGTTTGCAAAGGAAAATTGAACAGCACAACCAAGAAAAACTGTTACAAAAATGCATGTTATAATAACGGACAGTTTTCTGAAATATAGGATGGTCCTTTATAATAAAAGACATTTGGTCACTGTACCTATATTCCAAAGGTCTTGTTGCCAACATTTAACTCCCTCTCTCCAGCCATATTTGAGGCAATTTTAGAATGTTTTTCAGGGCTTTCAAGAAAACGTTGGCAGTTTTAAAGGTTGGAAAAGATTTTAATGTTTCCACACCTCCTAGTCCTATTCTTAAAATACTAAAAAAATGAGGATTTGAAAATCGGGTGGAGGCGGGGTGTGTGTGAATAACCCTTTTCAATTTAACTTCCACCTCACCAGAAGACCTTGAGCAGGAAAGTTAGATGGCTAATTTACAAACCTCTCTCCCAATAGTTCCTTTAAGAGTTGGATAAAATCAAGTTGTATTTGAATTCCTACTTTCACAGACATCTCCATGTTGTTTTCTTGGCAACAGTACAGAGGTCTGTTGTTATTATCTTCTTCTGGATGTTTTCAACTCAGGCCATACCTTCCATGCCTGACCATGCCAAAGTCAGCAAGATACTTAACTGGGTTTACAACTTATACAGCTACAATAATTTTTGCACTTCAAGATACAAGCCCATACATATTTATGACTAGTAATAAAAACAGTTATCTATAAAATAATTAGTACTAGTCTAGAAGCCTTCCTTCCTTCCTTCCTTCCTTCCTTCCTTCCTTCCTTCCTTCCTTCCTTCCTTCCTTCCAAAAGGTAACTCTGGGCGGCTTAAAGTCATAAAAATATATCAGGATTAAAACATAAATAAATTAAAACCAAACATTAAGGACATGGGGGGGATGAGGCGGAATGGGTGGAGGTGGAATCTGCTGTTTACATATCAATCACTTCCATTGTGCTGTTGCCCAATTGGGGCCCCAGGCCAACTGGCAGAGAAAGAAAGAAAGAATAGGAGAGTTGGGCCAACCTTGCATTGGGGGGCAAGATATTCCAGACGGCAGGAGCAACAGCAGAGAAAGTCATCCTCCAGGATCCTGCTGGCTGGAATAATCGGGCTGACGGGACCTGCAGCATGCCTCTTCTGCCGGCACGAATGGGACCGGCCAATCCCAGTGGGATGAGATGGTCCCTCAAGTAACCTGGACCCATGTCATGTAGGGCTTTAAAGGTGATCACCGACACCTTGAATTGCACCCCGAAGCAGAGCAGCAACCAATACAGCTCACGGAGCAGTGGCATTACAGGGGCCATTCTTGGGGCCCCCAAAACTATTTTAGCCACGACTGCCACCTACTCCTTGAGCAGGAGTTGTGAGTCCCCTAAAGTTGCGGACTAGATGTTTCTGGGGCAGTGCCACCCCATTCAGAGTAAAAGAGGACTGAGTCTCGGAGTCCTAGGCACCCAAAGCCAGTTGGTCTTGCCAGGATGCAGTCTAAGCTTGTTGTCCCCCATCCAGGTCCCCACCTCCTTCACCATGAGAGGGAAGCGACAGCATCACTTGGGTCACCAAGAGTGGAGATATAGAGTTGGGTGTCATTGGCATACTGTACATATCTCCTGTGGTGACAGATGATGTCGGCCAGTGGTTTCATATAGATGTTGAAAAGAACTGGAGAGTATCGAGCCCTGTGGCACACCACAAAATAGCGGCGGAGGGCTGGATCTCTCACTCCCTATCAATACTGATTGGGGCTGACCAAGGAGAAAGGCGCTGAACCAGCACAGAACTGTGCTGCCCAGCCCCAGTCCCTGCAGCCGGCCCAAAAGGATGCCATGGCCAATGGTACTGAAAGCCACTGAGAGGTCAAGGAGAGCGAGGATGGTTGCACTACACCATCCTGGCCTCGCCAGAGATTATCAACAAGCGCGACCAATTTGATAGGGCTCTATAAGTACTTTTTACAAACTTGAACAACTAGCTTTCCAGCTTTCTTTTTCTGAGATGTCAGTGAGGGTTAATAGCCTTCCTGCTCTCCATTATATATTTAGTGAGCAAGCGAATCAATCAAATCACAGCAGGAATGTCTGCAAGTATAGAACAGAAGCAACAACTCTCACTTCCAGGATTTTTCCTTAAGGAAAAATGACCAGGAAGTAATATTGACAAGGGTCCCCACTTACTTTACAAGACAAACAATTTGTCACAAAAGAAAATGTTTACCAATCTCTGGTTACCAGAAAAGGCACAATTAGGTCTCTTGCTTACTGCTGCTGCTCATTTGTCAAACTGTTCACAACTTAAACCTCTAAATAGAAACGATTCTTGGCTCCAGTTGTTGAGGAAGGTATAGTTTTATTAGAGGTCAAGTGTATTGCATAGCCAGAATTGAGAATTGCGTGCCAAAATCCCAAAGTTCTACTTCTCCCACCCAACTGTCCATTGCTGCCTATCCCACTGTAACCAGTCAAGTCCATGCTAGATGTTTTCATAAGTCAGTCCAAGCTGCAGCTTGGTATGCAGCTCAGTCCTTCTTCCAGCTGGGTGACCTTGGGGCAGCGTCTCAAGGAAGTACAGTCTCCACTTTCGATTCCCCAAGCATCCCCCTTGTCATCCCCCCTCCCCACAGTTTATGGCAGTCAGTCACCACATAACAGCGAAACACAGTAAGCATAAGGCGATAACTGACGTTTTTACTTTATGCTGGGTGCCAACAAGCCTTTCTTCCTCTGGAGCTTTACTGGATGTCCCCATCAGGATAGAAGAGGGTGGAAGGTTTGGTCCATATTCTGTCATACTGCTGCCTTGCTCAGAACTGCTTGCTGCTTCTGCCTTCCAGGCCAGTGCTTGTTAAGTGTTTCTTCTCTGCTTGGGAGAGTTTAACTTTCTTATCTTACTGCTGTAATAACCCAATGAGCAGCAGTACTAGGCTGGCCCAACATTGTGCAGGAGAACCAAAAAGTGTCCAGCAAGCTGAAGGCTGGGTGCCCCCGACTGAGATATTTATGACCAAGTGAACTGCATTATTCCAGCACTTTCCGGATTTAAAAAAACACACTTGTGTGAGTTACTTCCAAAATAATCAGTTCATGGAAGTCAGGGTTGGTAGGCAAGGCCTGAGGATTTGGCATTCCTTCTTGAAAAAAAACTCATGTAGTGAATTAAATTCATAAAGTGCTCACGACTGAATGATATAGTGGTCACCCATCTGCTAGAAAACACTGAGCAGCATACACATAGAAGACTGGAGCAGAAGCTCTGAGATGCAGAAAGAGCATATTCTCTGTAACTGCAATGGCACTCACAGATGACTTTATATACTCAAAATATACATAGCCCTGGGCTATGTAGGTGGCTGTTGCATTACATGCAAACTTAATATCAGCCTACCAATTGCTGTGCTTCTCTCTCAGAGCTAAAATGTTTATGAAGATACAACAGAAGAAATATAATTCACCTAAAATATTTCTTCGCTCTGGCAAGAATACCTTTGCCAGTTCTGCTAAATTCCTGGTCAGAGCTTGATAACTGAAGCAGGGCAAATAAAATGGAACTTACAGCACTCTCACCAGTTAAAAGAGGTTTTAGAAGCTTCAAATGAGGAAGCAACACAGCAACTAGCTGCACCTTACGGGAAAAGGCTGATCTCAAAGGAAACCAAGCAGAGTGAGCCCAGGATAGAACTGAGATAGACTACCAGGACAACCTAGTGCAGAAGTACAGGTAGTCCTCAATTTACCGCAATTGAGCCCAGAATTTATGTGTAAGTGAGAAATTTGTTAAGTGAGTTTTGTCCCATTTTACGACTTTTCTTGCCGCATTTGTTAAGTGAATCACTGCAATTGTTAAGTTAGTAACACAGCTGTTAAGTGAATCTGGCTTCCCCATTGACGTTGCTTGTCAGAAGGTTGCAAACGATGGTAACATGACCCTGGGACACTGCAACCGTCATAAATATGAAGGAGTTGTTAAGCATCCGAATATAAAGCACATGACCATGCGGATGCTGCAACAGTTATAAGTGTGACAAATGGTCCTAAGTCACTTTTTTCAGTGCTCTTTAACTTCTGTCACTAAACAAACTGTTGTAAATTGAGGACTACCTGTAAACTCTTTATGGGAAGGCAATAAAGACCCACTTCCACACAGTCACCAAGGAAACCACAGTTCAACTCAGAGGAAATATGCACTGCTCAGGTGATCCTGAGGACACAGACAAACCTCCCAGGTGGCCTCAACGACTCTCTAAAACAGGGGTAGTCAACCTTGGCTCTTTTATGACTCGTGGACTTCAACTCCCAGAATTCCTGAGCCAGCTAAGCTGGCTCAGGAATTCTGGGAGTTGAAGTCCACGAGTCATAAAAGAGCCAAGGTTGACTACCCCTGCTCTAAAAGCTGTCTGCAAGGAATATAAACCCTTCCATGCCCCATCATCCAGAGCTGAAAAAACCTCTTGGATGAGAAGCCAAATGTCTTCCAACAAAAACAAGGAAGTCCAGTTGCTTCTTGAAAAAGCACCTTTGGGACAACCATGACCTGGATGACTGATAAATCTCTATAGACAACTCGGAGGACACTTTCCTTTTGTGACCATGAGGATGCCCAGTAGCCCTTAGTGCAGGGGTTCTCAACCTTGGCCACTTTAAGACTTGTGGACTTCAACTCCCAGAATTCCTCAGCCAGCTTTGCTGGCTGAGGAATTCTGGGAGTTGAAGTCCACAAGTCTTAAAGTGGCCAAGGTTGAGAACCCCTGCCTTAGTTAGTGGCCCATAGGGGAAGAGCCTGCAGGGATGTGCAGGGGACGAAAAGCCCCTAAATTGGGGGCTCCTGCAAAGACACGTGTCGTCCTCGGAGAGAACGAGGAGGAGGTGCCTACAGATGCCGAAAAGTGCCCATTTGGACCCGTGTCATCAGAGGCCGGGTTCGTATCGGGACAGCCCTCGGGGTCCCAGTAAGGAAGGGGCTCTTCCCCACCCCCGAGAATCGACGGGGCGTTATTTCCCCGAAGAACACGCGTGGGACAGCAGGTACCCCACCCGGGTCAGCCCCGCGAAGCGCAGAGGCGGCGCTTCGAGTCAGCCTGCCACCAACCCACCCCGCCTTCCTTCGCTTCTGCCCCGCCAAGCCCTTACCTCGGAACTGGAACTGGGCCACCACCTGGCCGGCCCGAGCGCGGGCCGCGGCGCTGGAGAAGCCGCCGTGGACGGTCTTGGCTTGCGTCCCGCGCATCCAGGCGCAGCTGCCGCTCCAGAGCGCGACCCAGGCGAAGCATAGGAGCCGCTCCATGGCTTCTCCGCCACCCCGCCGTCACCTCTCCCCCATCCCGACCACGTCTGCAGTGAGCCGACGGAAACCAGGCGGAACAAGGGAAGGAGCGGCAGCCAATGGGAAAGGGGTTTGCCGGGAGATGGCCAATGAGGGCCTTCCGAGACGGGAGGGGCCGTTGACCCGCGCCAGCTCTCACAGGAGGACTTCCAATTGGTATCAGGGAGACGGTTGCTAGGAGAGGAACGCTCCACCCGCCACGTCACCGAGGTTGGTTGGGATTGGTGGGGAGGGAGGAGAGGCTCCCCCCTCCCCCCTCCGCGGCCAGGGCAGGCGACATAGGTGATGGTTGAGAGAGCCGGGAGGACATCTAGTCGAGCCCTAGTTTTAAACTTCTGGTCTGGGTCGATAGCTACGCTCCTCCCAGCCAGTCCAAGATCTTTCAACCGTGGAGGACTGATTCTTTTTTTTTTTTTTTTAACAAATTTTTATTAATTTTTCAAATAAACATATAAACAAATAACACAAATATGGTGCATTTCATTACAAAAACAAACACATAACAAGCCTACTCAGTAAGTATTCAGAAATAATCGGCGGTCCCCCCCCTGCATCCACACTCCCTCAACCTTCCTACCTACTTCCCTCTTCCTTCCTCCCCCTCTTAACCACAACCTCTCCTCTTTCCTCCTTTCCAACTATCCTACACATCCCATCACCTTCGTGGAGGACTGATTCTGAGCCCGCGTGGCTTAAATGTCCAGCAGCGCCATTTACCTCCCGTTTGTCCCAAATACGCATGAATGAAAAGTGCTTTTAAACATAATTCAGTAAGCTACTCTGAATGATTGCCTTCTGGGGAGCAGAAAAGGAGTATTCAGTTTTGGCAGGGGTTTGCTCTTCGAGCTTGCCATTTAGTTCCCGAACGTTTCGTTACCAGGTTAGTCAACATCATCAGCGGGAGTTTTGTAGAACTGTCTTGTCCTATTCCTCTTTACCTTGTATATGTCCTGTGTGCCAGACTAAATTATTAAATTTATTATCATTAAATTACTAAATGGTAAGCTCGGACTCCAGGTCTGCTTCCCAAAAATAGCGGACAAGCGGGGGGGGGGGGGGTTAAGTAGTAAAAAAGTAGACTGTACAGCTTTAGATTACGTACCATTTCATCATAAAGCTTTTGAATAAAAAAAAATGTCCACTATTTTGTGAAAAAAAATAGTGAACATAATGTGAAAAAAGTGGACTGTCCGCTCAAATAGTGGACACCTGGCAACCTCGGAGAGCAAACCGCGGCCAAAAACTAAAACCCGACCTACAAGTATTTTGTATGATTTCAAGGGTATTCCATCTCGGAAGTCACCTAGTAAGTCCATTATACTAAATGAACTCGCCAGTCCTCGAAACCTTGTCTCCTCCTTAACATGTTAAACGCTGGCTTTATGTCAGCAGCTGGGAGACCTTCCTGAGTCCAAGCCGTTCGGGATATCCCCGCCTGTTTATTGAGAAGTTTGATTGTTTAGGTTCCCACGACATTTTTAACCGGCCAAAGCACAGCCTTGACAAACGCTTTTGTGGAATCTGCTCCTCTTGTTTGGCTTCCCTTTCTCCGGGTACCGCGTTGTTGAAAGAGCCCTGATCGGTATTTACAGCAACGTCGTAGGACTCGAGAGCTCTTGACAGGGACTACTAGAGCTCTTACAGGCTCGCGGGCGCTGCGTTGCAGAAGTGGCAAGTCCCGGAACGGGCGCCAATGGGCCTCGCGGGCTCCCCGGGCCTAGCGCGAGCGCGAGCAAGTTCGCTCTCGCCGCGGACGGAATTGACGTAAGGAGCGGAAGTGGAGCTGGGCTCCGCGGGAGAATGTCCGCGGGGGTCTTGCGGGCTGCAGAGGCTCCGCGGGGGTTGCCGAAGCGAGTCCTGGTGACCGGAGGCGCCGGCTTCATGTGAGTTCCTAATCGGGGCAGAAGTGGGGAGGCGGCGGCCGGTTTCCAACCTTTTTCCCGGTTTCCAACGTTAAAGGGTTTCGCTGTCCGAACATCGACATTCCAGAAGCGGTGAATGCGCCAACGCTGGAAGTTTTTAAGAAGAAACTGGACAGCCATTTGTCCGAAATGGTATAGGGTTTCCTGCCTGAGCAGGAGGTTGGACTAGATGACCTCCGAGGTCCCTTCCAACTTCTTCTTCTTCATCATCATCATCATCATCATCATCATCATCATCATCATCATCATCATCATCATCATTATTATTATTATTATTATTATTATTATTATTATTATTATTATTATTATCATCTAGAGAGGGAAGCCAAGAAAAAAAGTTGCTCCTTAAGATGCTTTTGGAGCGGGAAGGACAGGGTTTATTTTGGTGAATCTAGAAAATCATAAAAAAAAAAAAAAAGATTGAAAACGAGGCGTGCAGAAGCAAGATAAATGTAGCCTTTGGGGAAAAAATATAAAACGCGTTTATGTTCTTACCGAAATAATTTAAATATATCTCCTGGAAACCGCTTCTGGACTTTGTGATTGAGATGGGGTGGAAAAATGAAACTTTGACGTTGGCTTTTACCGATTTAGATAGGTTTGTTGTTAGAGAAATGGCTAGTTTATACTATTATGGAAAAGCAAAAAGTTGAGGTTTGATGTTACCATCTTATTCTACTGCACCAGAGGGAGGCAGAAGTCAACGCCTTTTTTTTCTTTTTTCTATAATTTTCCTACACTTTTCCCTTTCCCCTCCTCTAATTTTCCTATTCTCTTTTGTACTTTCGTATTTTATATTATAAACTAATAAAAAAGTAAAAAATATATACGTGTGCAATATTTATATCCAAAACCGCTATGTAAACAAAGCTAGAATTGCTTCCTCCATATAAAGAAAAGGAAGGATAGAGTCTGCTTTTGAATTCCTAAATTCCTAAACACAGTGAGTTGTTTGTCAGTTCTGTCTGAACCATGTGCAAATAAAAAGAAGCTTAATTATTCAGTTCAGGTTAGAACTTCAGCATAAGTTCTTCCTTTTTGCTCATCTAATTTTTGGCATCTTTTTAAAAATAAAGCCAGTGACTGGAGATAATAAGTTACCTCTTTTTCCCAGATTTCTTTTCATCTGATGTAACAAGATGCTTTTCTTTTTTTGGAAACTTTTTTTCTATTTGATTCACTAATATTCTAATTCAAATTATGCATTTGAAATCCTGAAAGGAAGTTGTTTGCCTGGTGAGGGCTGCTTCTATGCTCTCACGCTGTATATTTCCTCAGAGTACTTCAATTTTCTTTTGTATTAAACCCTTTCCTTACAATACGCTTCTGAAGCTCCATATTTGAGACTGAAAAATATTTGAAATTTCTCTAATAGACTGTAACCTTGCATATTTAAAGTTTTGCTAATTATTTCCCACAAAATTATCTATTTAAATAAATGGTTTAAAGAACATCAAAATAATTTGTACCATTATTGCAGTGTCCTATGAGCATTTTTCAAAGAACTAAAAAAAATTAGACTCTTATTAATTATGGTGTATTTCTTAGTTTTTATTGAGAGGTAATTAAACATCTTAGTTTAGGCTTAAGAGAGAGAAGGAGAAATTTTTTTACAATTCCTGATCTTACTGCCAGAGCAAAAAATGAGGAAAGCTTTTGATGTCCATGAACAAGATTTAGAAAAAAATTGAAGTCTGGTATAGTTCTGCATATTGACCATTTCTGTTTTTTTCTTCCAAAATTGATAGTGCTTCCCATGTGATAGTTTCCCTTGTGGAAAAGTATCCTAACTATATGATCATTAATCTGGATAAGGTAAGACCACTGGTTTAAATTAAATAAATGGTTTTTAAGCAGTACCCTAAAAAGAGCTGTAGTGTCTGACTGACAACATGGTGGGAGAGAAATCTAAGGTTCTAAGGCTATATAATTTGTTCTAAAGGTTGGTTTGCTAATAGTGATTCAAGTGGATGCATTTACATACCCATATTTCTTTATAACTGAGCATACTTGTGAATTCTGAATCATACATTCAAATAAAAGAACAAATTCTGCTTCTGAATAAAAATTTGTATTATTCAATTTCTAAAAACTTAGAACCCTGCTAAAACCTATAGCAAGCCTATTCATTTTTCCTGATCCAATTTTCCCGAGCAACACAGTGCTAATGAATAAATAACAGATGTAATGTAACATATAAACTGTACAATTCAATTGAAAAACAAAAACTTTTAAGGGGAAAAATAAAACTAACAAAAGATACAATAACATCATTACATAAGTGTGCAGAACACCCTTAAACTAATACTTTTCAAAACTTTGATCTGGTTGAAGCTATTCTTTTATGCATTGCAGTGTTTCTCAACCTTGACAATTTTAAGGCATGTGGACTTCAACTCCCAGAATTCCACAGCCAGCATTGCTGGGAGTTGAAGTCCACATGCCTTAAAATTGTCAAGGTTGAGAAACACTGAATTTTGGAGTATGCTTTAGTTCATTGTGTTGAAAGATGAAATCTCTCTTCATCTTCAACATTTTAGCAGAAGCTTGTGCCATAATTGATTGATACTTGGAATTGTTCATAATTCCTTGACTAGACTTTGACTAAGGCTCCAGTTCCAGCTGAAGAAAAGCAGCCCCAAAGCATAATGCTGTCACCACCATGCTTCACAGTGGGTATGGTGTGCTTTTGGTGATCTGCAATGTTGTTTTTGCACCAAATGTACTTCTTATAATTATGGCCAAAAATTGAATCTTGGCCTTATCTGACCATAGCACTTTTTCCCAAATGTTTTGGCAGGCTTGATGTAGGTTTTTGCAAAATGTAGCCAGGGTTAAATGTTTTTCTTTGTAAGAAAAGGCTTCCATTTTGCCATCCCACCCCATAGCCCAGACATATGAAGAATACTGGAGATTGTCAGATGTGGTACACAATCAATACTTGCCAGAAATTCCTGCGGCTCCTTTAATGTTGCTGTAGGCATCTTGGCAGCCCCTTGGACCAATTTTCTTCTTGTTTTTTCATCAATTTTGCAGGTATATTCACTTCTTGATAATGTCACTGTTGTGCCATATTTTCTCCACTTGTTGACTATCTACATTGTGTTCCACAGTATGCATATACAATGCCTTGGAATTTTTTTTTGTTCCCTTCTCCTGACTAATACCTTCCAACAATGAGATGCCTGTAGTGCTTTGTAAGCTCTTTGCAGCACATGGCTTTTGCTGTAAGAGGCAACTAAGTAAATGTCAGAAAATCCTAATGCATACTTGAAGTTTATATGGGCTTGATCAGAGTTGTTTCAATTGATGGCAGGTGTGCACCGACTACTATTTACCATCAGTTCGAATATGATTGGTTAATTCTGAACACAGCCACACCCTGTATTATAAGAGGATGTGCACACTTATTGTACTTTTTAATTGTTATTTCCCCCCCCCCCAAGATTTCAGTTTGTTTTTCAATTGAATTGTAAAACTTATATGTTACATTAAAGGTGGAAAAAATTCTGAAGTGATTTATTTTTATTACATCTCAAAAAATCTGGCATTTTAACAAGAGTGTGTAGACATTTTATATCCACTGTATACCTTTACCTAGCTACGGTGATAACTGTGGCAGTGGAATATCAGCATTGTTACCTGTGTCCATATGAAATCACAGAGCTTTTTTAAAAAAAAAACTGCTTCTGCAAAAGTTGGAATTCTCGGATCAAAGCATTTAGTCTGAATAAGTCTTGTTTTCAGCAACCTTTCATGTAAAATACTTATTTTCTCACTTTCTCTCCTTTTCTGTTTTTTGTTAAGCTGGACTACTGTGCAAGCTTAACAAATCTTAAGACAGTTTCTGAGAAAGAGAACTACAAATTTGTTCAGGTAAACTAAACTTTTTGCATTCATTGGGTTTTTAAAATCAAATGACTGCGGCTTCAGTTCCGGCGTGTTGGGTGGCATGACAGGACATAATTGACTCAAATTAGACTCCAAGAGGGATCATCAGTAGTTTCTGATTATAGTGAAACAAGGTGTCAGGTAGGCTGCCATATTCCCAGGCACACTATCTTCGGAAGATTTATTAATAACATGAGTGAAAAGATGGAGAGATTAATAAATGTTCAGATAACCAAGAATTGGATGACAAAGTTAATATATTAGGACAGATATACAATATAATTCAAAATGATTTGAGTAAATTTGAGAGTTGGGTTTAAAATAACAAAATGAAAGTGAACAGGTAAAGACAAAATTCTTTACCTAGAATACAAGTCCAATGTACAAATACAGGATCGGGTAATAACTTGGTAATAACAC
Organism: Protobothrops mucrosquamatus; assembly: GCF_001527695.2. Lineage (NCBI taxonomy): Eukaryota > Metazoa > Chordata > Lepidosauria > Squamata > Viperidae > Protobothrops > Protobothrops mucrosquamatus. The sequence goes on along the minus strand of NW_015387780.1, from coordinate 292,130 downwards.
TTGATGAATAGTAGTCGATTTGAGTCAGCAACATGATGTGGTAGCTAACATGGCAAACACAATTCTAGGTTATTTTATCAGAAGTATAATTTCCATTTCATGGAAGATAATAGTTCAGTTTTATTCTGCTTTGGTCAGGCTGCACTTTGAGTACAGTAGCCAGTTCTGGACGTTATAGTTTAAGGATAGTTTAAATGGAAACATTTCAGAGAATTATTGATTATAATCAGTGATATGGAAATCAAGTCATATGATTAAAGTTCTGATTATATTTAGGTTTGATAGATGTTTGGGGAGAGAAGAGAGAACAGAACGTTGCTAATCCTAATTTAGATTCCTGTACTAAGCAAGCTGGAATTGGTGTAAAATCTCCCCTTCCAGCTCTCTGATTCTACTGTGCAATTGTTATAAGATGAAAACTGAGATGAAAGCCTGCAATTTTCCGTAAAATTATATACCAATTATATATCAAATGCTTACCATTGGAAAAATAACTTGCTGTTCCGTGCTCATTTTAAATTTCCCTTTTTCTTTATTAGGGAGACATCTGTGAACCCAGTTTCATAAAAGAATTATTTGAGACTGAGAAAATTGATATAGTGTTACATTTTGCAGCTCAAACGCACGTAGGTGAGCATGGCATATCCCTGTAATTGTCACCATCTTGCAGGATTGATAAAGCATTCTTCAATAGCTTCCAGGTTTTGTGGAAGGGACAGAGCTAATGCTTCATGTAATGTTACGTATTATGACGTGGCTGGTGGTGGAGACTGAAATATTGCAGTTTGCCAGTGGTTGAACCCTGTTAAAGTGTAGATTATATAGATTAAGTAGAACAATTTGTAGACAGTCTGTTTTAGTCATTAGAATTTTTATTTGGCATAGACTTAAATCTCAGTGCAGCACAGCTTTATTTTTCATGCGATTTACTTATTTCTGTTAAGTTTACTTGAATATTTGAAAGATACTACTTTTTAAAATAGGGTCCTTAGTTCTGATGGTTGTGGAAAGGGAACTAAATATGTACCGATTCATAAAAGAAAATTTTTGAAAGGACCATGGCTGCATCTGGCACAGACATTGCACTTTTTAAGATTAATATGCTTAATTCTGCACTAGATTCTGGCCTGTAATAATAATTTTAAATATATGCTTTCCCTCTTTGTATGCTTTTTAAGTCTGACAATCAATTTTAAAATATCTGGCTATTCAACCTAAAGTACTATGTGTTTATTTAAAAGAATTTATTTCTGGCTTTTTAATTTTTTAAAAACCAAGACAATCTCTTCTAAACATAAGCATAAAACATTATTTAAAATGTAATAATGCTATTATGCGTAAGCTCCACTTATCTAGACTTCCAGTGTTCTCTTAATATATGTGTCTGAGGCATTATCTAGGATTTCTTTGTCCAAAGTTGGGAGGCTTATGAACACAGCTCTTCCTCTCTGTTCACAAAGAAAGAGAAATGCTCTCAGCTGCTTGCTTTATGCTTCCGTGGGCTATTAGGTCGCAGTCTTAACATTTTTAGAAGCATTGTGTTGTGTGATGTTTGGGGAATAAAGAACAGATTTTTTCTATCAAAGCATTCTGTTAAGGATTGTACTTGTTTTCAGTTATCAAAGTGACACCCTCTTTATTCTTTTTGACTGAAAATGTAGATCTTTCATTTTGGCACAGACTTGAGTTCAACTATGTTAATGTTTATGGAACGTACATTCTACTTCGGGCTGCTTATAAGGCCAATGTGGAAAAATTTGTATATGTCAGCACTGATGAAGTTTATGGAGGAAGTTGTGATAAGGTGAGCTATTATAGGTTGAAACCTCTTGCCTGTTTTTCCTGTGTGGGTCTGGTTGATTTTACAGCTCCAAACTCTTATAAAGAAATATCAATATGTTAAACCTTTACGTTGTTTCCTATTAAAAAGGCATTGAAGATCCCATTTGTGTGTATACTTAAAGAATGTTTCCAGATTGTAATTTGATGTGCAGCAGAACAAATTACGAGTAGAGGTAGTCCTGAGGTTACTACAGTAGTTGGGACCAGAATTTCCATCACTATGTGATGTTGTGACCAAATCAGTTAGCAACAGCAGTTCTGGCCATTGTTAAGTGTGCCTCATTAGGCAAGCATCTCAAATGATTGTGACTTCCTGCTGGCATCTCCATTAAGAAGCTGGCAGGGAACATCAGAAATCACAATCCTATGACTGCAGCTCAGTATGATAGTCAGAACTCTCAGGACTGGTCATAAGTACCATTTGTTCACCATTGTGACTTTGAACGGTTGCTGAATGAGTGGTCACAACCTGAAACTACCTGTATATATCTGGCAACTGGATACTTAATACTTGTTGCCGGTATTAGAGTTACCTATACTAGTTGACTGGAGCCATTTGTAACTCACTGGTATCTGTGCTAAAATTTACTTCATGTAAACTTTTGCTGCAGGAATTTGATGAATCTTCACCCAAACAACCCACAAATCCTTATGCGACATCTAAGGCAGCGGCTGAATGCTTTGTCCAATCTTACTGGGAAAAATATCAGGTGAGCAGAAATGACATTGGCGTTGTGAAAGCTTCTATCAATTATCTGTTTAGGTCCAAAGGGATGCAAATACATAACAAAAGGAGTGCTAAAGCTAGTGAATTATGCCATAGAGCTGGGAAGGGTAACTTGGAGGCCACCCTTATTAGGTGGAAGTTGGGACCCACCTCAATCTCACCCTATGCCAGGGTGAGATTGTGGCTTTTGTTTAACATGGGGGAAGATCTGAGTATTTGAAAACTATATGGAAGTTTTTTTTAAGTTTATACTATAGTTTTCTACTATTGTTTGCCTGCCAAAGGAGAGAAACCATACCACTAATTTTTAACAACTTGTTTGGAAGCAGATTTAGAAATTACGTGTAGTTTAGGGGCCCTAGATTGCTTGCCTGTTTTTATAAACCAGCTTGTTCCTTGGGCTTTTACCTTCAAGGTTAGGTGCAGTGGATCAAGTTAGATCCTTCTGCTAAATGTACCATTTTAATCTTAGCCTTTCTGCCTCAGCAATGTATGTTTTCTGGTTGTTCTGTTGGCAAAAAATAATGGGTGAAGTCAGGCATTATCTGAGTACACTTGGATATCAGTCCCTTGACATCAGTGCTAGCACTGATGATGTTACCGAAACGTCTGCAAGAAAACAACCAAGCTCAGAGAATATCAAGGACCCCTCATTTCAAACCTGAACTACAAATATACTGCCACAAACGTAAACCTCTAAATGGAAACGATTCTTGGCTTCATTTGTTGAGAAAGGTATAGTTTTATTAGAAGTCAAGTGCATTTTATAGTAGTGCACAGCCAGAACTGAGATACATGCTGCAAAATCCCTTATTTCAACTTTTCCCACTCTTAACTGTCTCCGATCGTTGATCCCGCCCCCAATAACTTATCAGGTTCAAGCAAGATGTTTTCAGAACAGTCACTTCAAGCGTAGGTTTATATGCAGCTGCATTCTTCTCCCAGCTGGGTAACCTTAAAGCAGTGTCTCAGGGAGATACAGCAATTAGTATTTTCGTTTTCCCCCAAGCATTCACCCTCCCCAGAGTCCATGGCAGACTGTCACCGTGCAGTAGTGACACAGAAGCAAGCATTAAGGTGGCAGCTGACATATTCTCTTTTATTGATATCAGTCCTTAGTAGTAGAATCTGAGGAAGCAAAAAACTGTAAGGGGATTGTTGCTATTCTGGCAATAGAAATTATGCCGTCAGGAATGGGTTTAACTGGATATCACTCATGTTAGGTCATTAATAGCAGTTTTGACTGGGTTCATTTTAATACAGTTGTCATGTATACGTTAAAGTTTCCAGTGGTTATCACACGGAGCAGCAACGTCTATGGACCCCATCAGTTTCCAGAAAAAGTAAGTTAAATCAAGGTCTTTTTACTTTTTAGTTTCTTAAACTTTTATAGTGTAGCGCCACCCCCGTAGGGACCGCTTAAGTCAGGGCCCTCCCGACCTCCCCTCCAAGTGGCCACCAGCCCAAAGAGGTCTCTCACATTGGCACCTCTGCCTAACAGGGCATGTAACACGGCGGTATTCAGTCACGACCAGCAGCCACGCACATGGGTGGTGATGGTCGCTCTCTCTGCGGTGACTCACATGGGATGATGGTAGTTGATCTCAGGCAATAAGAACTTACAAGGAAGATGGTAGTGAATCTCTAATGACAACAACTTGCCCAGAACAATGCTAATCAGCCTCTGTTGATGGCAGCTTGCGTAGAACGATGGTGGTCAGTCTCTGGTGGCAGCAACTTGCCTAAAACAATGAAGATCAGTCTCTGGTGGCAACAACTTGCCCAGAATGATGGCGGTCAGTCTCTGGTGACAGCAACTTGCCTAAAACAATGGCAGCGAGTCTCTGGTGGCAACAACTTGCCCAGGACGATGTTAATCCGTCTTTGATGACAACAACTTGCCTAGAACGATGGCAACCAATCTCTGGCGCTGGCAGAGGCCTCCCTTGTCCGCTCTCGCCCCTCTCTGACCTCACTCCATGCAATCCCTTTTTATCTCCCCCAGCTGATCCTATAAAGAAAAAAACCCCTTACCTCCCACTAAAAGACGTATGTCAAACTCTTCCCTAACTCTCCCTCTGCCTCACTTACTCCAACGTGGGAAAGGAATTAAAACTTCCCAAACTACCCTCTCTCCCTCTTTTTGTCTGGCCTGCCCGCAACGAAAGAGAAACAATAAAACTTCACCTTTCCCAACCTCTCTTTCTCTCTTTCTCTCTCCCTCTCTCTCCCTCTCTCCCTCTCTCTCCAACCAGCCACTCTCTCCTCTCTCTCTCTGCCTGGCATGCTTCAAGCAAACATCTCCGGCAAGCTACTCCACTCTCTCTCTCTCTCTCTCTGCCTAGCCTGCTTCCAGCAAACGGCTCCAGCAACTACTCTCACTCTCTCTATCCCTCCCCCTCTCGTCCGGCTTGCCTGTAGCGAAGCAAAAAAAGCAAATGCGAAAACCCCAGCTTCTTACTCTTTTCGATCAGCTGGCTCAGAATGGCAAGCTCCACGAAGCCTTCTCTCTTCCTCCCTTCTATCTGCTTCCTCCTCCTTTTTCTTCCCTCCTCCGAGCCACACCCCGCCGCCAGACCCATGGCAGCTGCCGGAGCTCCTCATCTTCCTGCCTAATCGGCAGGGCTCCTGCAAAGCCTCTCAGCTGGCCCCATTCTCACCCTAACTCCACTATAATAGTTTACCATGGAAATAATCCATGTTCCATGAAAAAGTGACAAACCATATACTATTTTAGGACAATTCATGTTATGGCCAAGATATAATAAATAGACTTAATCAGGTCAATCTTCAACTCAGGGCATTTTTTAATCTCTGCAGAATGTACCAATAGCTGGACCTGCATCTGTTATCAGATCTCATAATTATCCAAAGGCTTGATCATTATGAGATATCTGTGTTCAGAGTAGAGTATTTGCCATTTTATGCCCAGCGTGAAGTTTTGAGATTTTTGATGGGTAGAGGTTGAAATATTTATAGAGCCAGCTGGGTCTCCAATTACCACAGTGCTTAACTTCCAATTATTTTGGAGTGGGATATGATCAGACTTGCCTACTGGCCATCCTTGGGCTAGAAAGTGATAATATTGGACTTTCGTGAATCTCTCTCTCTCACCAATAATTGCTTATAGGAGGATTTGTCTTAGTGTTATCTCCAATAATAGCCCAATTAAAAAACAATGTTGTGTCTAGCCTATATTTTGAGATTTTAATTTAGAGAATTAACAGCATGAATGTTGTAACCTAGCTCAAGTTTCTAGTATGTGAAAATGGGTTTTGCTACTTTTAAGAATTCCAGATAGATAAGGAGCACTCTGTTATGTTTTGATGCTGCACATCCAGGCCCTTTTTTCGCTCGAGCAGCACTGCTGTGCAGATGTGTGCCTGTCATTTGCCACCACTTTCCCTTTTAATAGCTGCCTTAAGAGTTGAAACAAGACTTGAGATTCTTTCTGCCTCATGGACGAAAGCCCTTCCTGATACTGGTGCACAGCAATTTTTTTGCTCGGTAGGGATTTTTATGTTTATTGCTAGTGTCAGGCTTACTCCAGCTAAGTCCCTAGGAAAGAAAGACCCTCGACTCCATTTGATTGAAGTGATAAGTTAATTTACTAAGGAGTAGTGGTTGCAACAAAAGCAAGGCTAGATCTAAGGTTCCCGTGCAAAAGGTTACATATTTTCTCTTTCTCCCCAGCCCTTCCCCCTTGACCGATTTGTCTCCAACCAGTGGTGTGCCATATATGGAACTGCTCAGATGTTTGGTGCCACTTGATGCAATTCACATTCCTTTCCCAGGCTCTGCGGCCTTGAAGGCTGGAACCAGCTGGTTCTCACACCTCTGGTTTTTGTCAAAACTGTCACCTCCTCCCTTGTAGGTCGTCTATCCTCTACATGCCAATTGTGTACTTTTTCTCCCCCGCCCATCCATTGATGGCAGGATGACAGCGAGGTGCCAAGCTGAAGATGGCAGATCTGACAGCTAGCATTAGTGAGAACTTACTTGTAGCAGTGAAGCTGCATCATTTTCTGTTTTAAAATAGTATGAATTTTAATAATTGTTCATTTTGTTTCCTAGGTTATTCCTAAGTTCATTTCTCTCTTACAGCAGAATAGAAAATGGTATGTGTTACCTATGTATGTATGTATGTATGTATGTATGTATGTATGTATGTATGTACGTGCTCATTTAAAAACTGTTTGTAAGAAAACAAGCGATGTCACACTCTGAAAACCACATGGCTAAAAATTGGATATGCCTGTAAAATTAGTTCCCTTCTTATTGCTAAAGAAATTTTAATATTAAGAAAAGGGAACAGAGCTTTGGAGTTTGGTCTGTGTTTAATTTTCATTTAAATACATATAATTATGTTTCCATATATGCAATTCTTTATTTAAATATGGAGTGTTGTTGAATATGCAATATAAACAAATGAAGGGGGGAACGACTCAAAGCCTGGATTATTTTGGTGTGCATATTGCTTTTGATCAAATGAGAAGCTGTATTTGGGTGTTTAATATTTTTCCACCAGCAGAGGTCGTAGAATTTGTGCTAGACCATGTTTGTTATTTTGTGCTTTTCACTACTAAAATCTTGGTTGAGGTAGCTGTATGCCTCTATGTATTAATCTCTTTTTCCCTTCCACGATCCCCAGCAATCTGTAGTTTAGGAATGTAATGTTTTATGTGTGATCTGGAATTTTATTGTTAATACAAATTATGGGTTATCATTTGCTTTGCACTTTGCTTTGCTTTTTTGCATACTTTACCCAGCAAAGACTACCAATTTGAATAATAAAATGAAAGTTTTAGAGGTTTCTTCTGCTTTTCAGAGAGTGTTGTTCCTTGAAAACTTGACTAGACCATTCTGCTATTAGTGAGGACCTTGTTTTTTAATAAGCCATATTAAAAATATCTACTTTTGTGTTTTCTTTTAGTTGTATTCATGGTTCAGGACTTCAGAAAAGAAATTTTCTTTATGCTAGTGATGTAGCAGAAGCATTCCTTACCGTTCTGAAGAAGGGGCAGCCAGGTGAAATCTACAACATTGGAACTAGTTTTGCAATGTCTATAACCCAACTTGCAAAGGAATTAATCCATCTTGTGAGTAATAATTAAATTGAAAATAGGTGGCCTAGGCAAAAACAGTAAAATGGGCAAGAGCTGACTTGAGCATTTCACTCAAACAGATCTTGGTTTTATTTAAATGTTTGATATTGTAAATCTCTTTTTGCTTCAATTTTTTTAATGTTTAAAATGTAATAAAAAAGCAGTCATATGACACACCACAAGGATAGATCAGTATTGTGATACTTGACACTGTGGAGGGGTAAGAGACACTATCTCCTTGGCTCCTGTGTCATTCATACTCCTTTCTGTGGATGTAGATCTTTGGTCAGATTAAAAAAAATGATCCTCAGATTCTCCCCTCAGGGAGAAGATGACTTGTCTGTTATAATAGCTGGTCCACTGAAATTATGCAGTGGACAGAGGGGAAAGGAAGTCCTGCAGGAATGGAGCTAAAATTTTCAGGATTTTAACTCCAAACCTGTAGTCCAACAAATAATTCTCCTCCAGGGCCTTCCCCACCACCCCCAAGGCACCCCGTGCTCCTTACCCAGGACTCCAGTCTATTCAGAATGGTATAAGGACTCCTGCCTTGTACAAGGGTTGGACTAGAAGACCTCCAAAGTCCCTTCCAGCCTTATGATTCTATGTGGGCATCTTGCTTAATGACAGTTTTACTCATCGGCCCAGTAATGAGTAAATCTGGTCTCAATTTGGGTTGTACGTCAAGGGCTACCTCTAGTCATCTCTTTCCAACTAGTTGCAACTTTTGAAGTCAAGTAACCATTGTCAGACTGCCCACAACATAGTTCCACAATAGAAAAATAGGATTATATCTATCCCTTCGTGTCTTCTCATTAGATACTGTTTTTGAATAATTGTAATTCTATAATAATTTAAGTTAGAATATTATGATTGGAAGAATTCTGGTATTAGTCCTGATTGAAGTGCATTAATAATAAATCCATGTACAATAAAAGCTGTTCCAATTATTCATTGAAATATCTATTCAAAGGAGGTTAATCAAATCAAGATTGTCAAATATTTAGTTGGTAATATGCATCTTTTCTTCATTGTCAGATTAAAAATACTAGTTCAGAAGCTGAGATAGAATACTGGATGGATTATGTTAAAGACAGGTAAGACAATGATGAGTAGGCTTCATTTCCAATCATTTGTTGGGATTGCTTTCTTTTTTAATAATCTTCTTAAACATTACTCTTTGTCATAGAATTAGACACATAAAACTCTGTCAATTCTGAGAAAATGTGGATGCACTGATTCCCGAAGCCCGTTCCTTTGTGGGATGGTTTTGTTGTATTGAGGAAACAGCATGGAGCTTTAGTGCACTACTTTTTCTTTCCCAGAGCAGAAAAAAAGCAGGGAGGTCTATAGGCAAGTTGGCACATTTAGTCATGATAATCCCACTTTTTATGTTAGTCTTCCAATGGGAGATGGGAAGGCATTTCTGCATAATACTGTACTGGTTCCTGGCCACCTCTTCAGTTCTAAGATTGAGGGGAAAGCTGTAGTTTGAAACACTCTTTGTCTCACAGATGAAACTCTAAAGGCTAGTATTGACACTAATTTTCCCCAGCCACAAGTTTTAGATTTTAAAAACTGGGAAAGATTCAATCTCTGAAGGGAGAAGCTTTAAATATATTCTTTGTGTGGGATAGGGAAGTATGTTTACTTTACAATTCTCTTTTTAACAGTTCTGTTTCATAATTTGTTTTTTTGTCATTAGCACATTGTCTTACAATAAGGTCTGGGGTTCCCCCCCCCGTTTCTGTTTTATTGCTTCTGGCCTCAGTTTTTGTTAATTACCTGCCCCATCCCGTTTTAAAAGATTAGCAAAATTGCCATCTGCACAGGGATCCTTGAAAAGGAGCGATTTGCACTCAACAAAAATTAAGCATTGTCTGTTCATTCTAAAGAATACTGATATTTAAAAATGTTTATGAAGAGTGACTCATCTTAATTGAACAATAAGGAGGCATAGGGTGTAGTTGGAAGATGAAGAATTAAAAAGTATGAAATCAATTTCAAATGAAAAGGATAATCTGTAAGGATTAGACTACATAAAAGCTTGGAAACATCAAAGGGGGAATTACTAGCGTACATGTGTGGTTGTTAGCAGATATTGGATGCTGATTTGGAGATAATTGCCTCTAAAGATTCCAGTGCCATCTTCAACTTTCAGCAGCTTGTTGGATACAGAAATTTAAAAAATAGCTCATATTAGCTTAGAATTGTTTGTTTTTCCCCCTTTTCAGCATCCCTTTAGCCAAAAAACCAGAGGTAAACACACTTTAAGAATTAATATTATAGCCAGATGATTCATTTGAGACATTTGAGTTGTTCAGTCAAGGCATTTCTGGTGTTAAGTAATATTTTGATTTTCTAGAAGAGGCTGGCACTTAGAGTTGTAGTTAAATAAATCAGATTTATCCAACAAATTTATTGGACAATAGTTGCTTGAAGCAATATAATTAAGTACTGCCACAGAGTTGAGCTTCTTGTAAAACAAACTATCGTTTCGGAAACAACTTTTTTTTCCTCTCTGCTTATTAAGTTACAACATAAATGCCTCTGCTGATAAGTGGTGGGAGTTAGTATATGAATGTAAGAGTAGGAGCATGTATCTGATGTGGATAATGTGGGGTCATCTGTGTTAAATTACTCATCCTGAAACTGATTGATGCCTTAAGAATTAGTTTAACCAAGAATATTCTGAGCATTCCATGAGCTCCTTAAAGTAGAGATGACAAGTTTCAAACATGCTTTTGGGGATTTTTTAACATTTCTTACATTTTTTGCAAAATGTTCTGAAATATAATAGCAAAGATAGGGTTTACCTCTGATTCTCCAAATTGATTTAAATCTGGTTTGGTATGATTAAGAGCCGTGGTGGCACAGTGGTTAGAATGCAGTACTGCAGGCTAATTCTGCTGACTGCCAGCAGTTCGATCCTCACTGGTTCAAGGTTGACTCAAGGTCGGTAAAATGTGGACCCAGATTGTTGAGGGCAATATGCTGATTCTATAAACCGCTAAGAGAGGGCTGTCAAGCACTGTGAAGTGGTATATAAGTCTAAGTGCTCTTAACTCTTGCTATCAAATTATGTGTACCTTTTTATTGCAATTTGTATATAATATACACACACATATATTATGTATATAATTTACATTTGAATTTACATTTTTAATTAACATATTCCATCTGTTTGATAAAAATGGAATAGGTTGTGCAAAGTAAAATCTTAAGTTTATATGATCCAAAACTATCAAAATAAATAAACACTCTCTTTCCCCCCCTCCTAGGAACAGTAATCTAGAACTGTACAATTAGGTATCCTGTATTATATTGCTTATTCATTTTAAGACTGTCTTTAGAGAAGGTGAGAATCAGTCTGATACTGTGATTAAGACAGGCTAGGAACTGGGAGACTAATTTTCATCCAGTCATTTCCTCCCAGCTCTAGGAAAAAGGCACTAGCAAACCACTTCTGAAAATGTTACCAAGGCAAAATGCAGGGATTTGTCAAGGCATTACCGTGAGTCAGCATTGACTTAAAAGCACACATTTCCTTTATTTAAAAATATAAATGGTAACATTTCACATGGGTCATTTTTGCTTAGTTGAAGGATTTTCTCCAGTGCTGTGCATATCCTGTGGCTGTAGCTCCTTCATTTGATGTTTTGAATGATTTCAATTATATGACTGATTAGTGTGCAATAATGTTCGTGGTGATGCAATGGTTAGAATGCAGTACTGCAGGCTAATTCTGCTGACTGCCAGCTGCCAGTAGTTCAGGAGTTCCAAGTCTCACCTGCTCAAGGTTGACTCAGCCTTCCATCCTTCTGAGTTTGGTACAATGAGGGCTGTTTGTTGGGGGCAATATGGTGACTCTGTAAACCGATTAGAGAGGGCTGTAAAGTACATAAGTCTAAGTGCTATTGCTATTAAATGTGCATATTTTAGTAGCAGAATAAGAAAAGGGTCTTCAACTTAAGGGCTGAGCCAAAGGAAGATGGCTTTATGACGATAACTGATACAGATGCTGCTGGAAATAAAAAGTTTCTGTTGAAAAACTCTTTCTTTTTTTTAAGACCTACAAATGACATGGGATATCCAATGAATTCTGGAAAAATGTATAGTTTAGGCTGGAAACCGAAGGTCCCTTGGAAGGAAGGAATCAAGAAAACAAGTACGTTATCTATACATGGGAAAGGGGCAGAATGGAAATGAATAGCCATCACAAGCTAATTTGGAAAATAAAATACACATAATTTACACACTAATTTGTCACAGACTTAGTTAAAGTTGCAGTTTCTACAGCGGGGACTTAATTAAACTTGCTTTTGAGTTTTGAGAGATTAATTTTATTTGAATTCTGAGCACAAATGATCTGTTTCAGAGCAGCAATTATGTTTGGCAACATGACTACTAAATCCTGGATTTTAGTTGTCCAGTTGCCATGTCTTAGATTTGCACAGAGAACTCAATGCTTAGATATAAGAACATCAGAAAGCAGCCAATTCTTATATATTTTACAGGCAGCATTTTTATTTGAACAGGATACATTTTATCTTATTACTTGCATGATTCCGTGTGTTCAGTTTCATTATAATCAGGGGTAGTCAACTTTGGCTCTTTTATGACTCGTGGACTTCAACTCCCAGAATTCCTGAGCCAGTCCACGAGTCTTAAAAGAGCCAAGGTTGACTACCCCTGATCATAATCATCAGCACATCCATAGCATATGGGAATTCCTGAAAACAGTTCTGTCTTTTCCTGGGATAGTGGGCTGCTTCAGATTGATCCCAAGTGGGAGTTGGAGTTGCCACAACTGTCGAGTACAGCCATGATTTTATAGCATAATATTTTTTCCCATCATTATATGAGAACCTGCTTCAAACTGAAAATTGTTGGAAAGTTGCTAGTAAACAGAGAACCCTTATAAGCTGTTAGTGATGGTTAAAGGGTGTAAGGTTGTAAGTAGGTTGTTAGTGACTAATTTCATTTATTTTTTTTAAATTAAAACCAACATGGATACCTTACAAGAGTGTTTATGGTATAACTTACTTGTTTTGTTTTTAATCCTAGTTGAATGGTATCAAGAGAACTTCCACAACTGGAAAAATCCAGAAAAGGCTTTGGAACCATTTCCTGTTGCTGGAGAATCTGTATGAATTTGTATGCATCAGAGCTGGAAAGGAAAAATAAAGGAAATCATACTACCTCAAGAACACATGAAGAAAAGAAATGAAGTGGTTGAAGTTGAAGGTGTATTGTATTCACAAAACAAATATCAGCAACTTAGAATGGAAATGTTGAACTCTCAATGTAATTCTCTTTGGGGCCAAAATAATTTCATGAACACTCCAGTACTGAAGCTTTAAAATGACATTTCAAGACAATAACTTTTTTTCCTTTAAAAGTGCACTTTAAAGTAGCTCTTTGTATTGTTACAATATTGTATTATCAGTATTAAAATTTAGACAACATTTTATACTTAAGGGGTAGGCATACTCTTCATCATGGTTTACTAGAGGACATTAGCAATCTGGTCATTTTTAAAACACTGTACTGTGCTGATTTCTAATGATCCAAGATCCGAACTGAAAAGATAGGATTTTTTTCTACTTGCTCAACAGAAATTATGATTTGTAGACAACCAAGTCATATTTTAACAGAATAAAATATGTTTCAATTATATTTTATGTTTGTTTTATAAAATGTTCTGTATGAAATGATAAATTACTAGATTCCTTTAAGGGTAATTAGCGTTTCGAGGTTCATATAAAGCATATTTATGGCTGTTTCTGAGATGAAAGTATGTATGGGATCACTTCTTCTTTTGGTTCAAAATGCATTCATTGGCTTCCTGGTTTCCAGCATCCACAGGTTCAAAATAAACATGTAAGAATAGTGTCAGCCCAATCTAGCATGTAAATTATATTTCCACTGAAGAATGCTGAAATAATGCTTGCATCTCTTGGAAACCTCTTCAGCTTCACATATAAAACCTTTGCATCATGATTAAAAAGGGTCATGGTTCGCTTAGTTTTAAAGAACAATGTTCCTTTTTAATCACGTTGCAAAGTTTGTATGGTTTGACAGTTCCTGTAATACTTGGGTAAGAAATCTGAATTAATTTGATATAAAAATGTTTTGTGTGACTTTTAAGGACTTTTTCTAGATACTTTCTATAAAAAAAAACCTAAATGCTCATTAAAACGTATTTGAGGTGCATCATCACAGGGAAATGGAGCCATTTATTTGTTAGGATAAAAGTTATATGTAGTAACACTTTATACCACAGGAATCAAATACTGGACAGCATGAAGAAAAAAAAAATAAAGCAGTGTTCTCCTATATGCTAATTACTAAAAATAACCACATGATACAAACAAAAAATCCCCCATCTTCATTAAGCATTAAAATCATTTAAGTGCCTGCTTAAAAACATTTAAAAGGTTTCCTGAAAACAGGAGGTCTGGGGCGATGTTTTCCATGATTCTTGCCTTCTTGCCCATACTTTCCTCACTTTGATGAGGGCAAGATCTTAAGCAGGCCCTCTCTAGTTGACCTGATTGAAGGGGCAGAATCTATATGGATGAGAGAATGCCACACCACCCTTGAGAAGTAACAACCATATAATTGGTGTACCAATTGAATGTACTACAGCAATAACACCATTTCCAGAAATGCTTGAAAAGCATATGCTATTTTCTCCATAGCATGTTCATGGTCAAAACAAAATTATGATTGCAATTTGGAAACGGTCCAAAACTAACCCTCCTACAGAAAAAGCTTAAAAATTCTATCTGCTCTTAGAGTTGTACTTAATAGATCTACTGTAGACTTCTGATGTGTGGACGAGATCAGGGGGAGCCCTGTAGATGTTATTTCATTTGTTCAAGTAATCTTGCAACAGTGATTAAGTGGTTTCCAAGGATTAAAATAGCTGCAAGAAGTAACCTGTGATGCCTGAGGTAAACAGCAGCAGGAGAATACTCCCTAAACCAGGGGTAGGCAACCTTGGCTCTTTTATGACTCGTGGACTTCAACTCCCAGAATTCCTGAGCCAGCCTGGCTCAGGAATTCTGGGAGTTGAAGTCCACGAGTCATAAAAGAGCCAAGGTTGCCTACCCCTGCCCTAAACTCTTGGCCCAAATGCCAGTTGCACTCTCTTCCATCACTCCCAGTCAGAATGTCATCCGAGTTTTCATAATTACAAAGTTAAATTCAAGCCTGGGAACAGTTTTAGAAATAATAAAAAAAAAACATTTCAGCCAAGCTGAAATGGAAAACAATGGAAGAAGTTGATATTCTGATTTTTGAGTTGGGTTTCAATATATCTAAATGCTGGTACTTGGCTGAGTAACTCTAGAGCTGAAATTGCTCAAAGAATAATACAGTATAGTAATTTGCTGGTTTTGTGTGTGTACATTTGTCCTTTTTTTAAAAAAACCGGTGGTCAGTGTGTGAAATCCACTAACCTCCAATGGAACTGAATCCAGCATCTGAATGAATTATGGGAAAATGCTTTAAAATTTAAAGATGTTAACTTAATGTTGAATTATGTACCAAAGCTTGGAATTTTTATGAGGAATTATGTTCTATTAGGCGAGGTTGGGGAATAAAAGAATCATAGTGAGAAACTGGAAATGTAATATTATTCCAGATGCCAAGAAATGGTTGTTGGAAATGTGTTTGATTTAAAAAAAGGCAATATTTTCTTCCACTTGATGGATGCAGCTATACATGTGTTAGTAAAAGAGCAAGTAAGCAGAGACAGTCACATTGTACATAATATTTTGTACAGATATTACAGTAGTGTATTCATTAGTAAACCAGGCAACTGTTGGTAAGTATAAAATTATATAAATTTTCATCCTAATTTATATTTTTAGTTGGTTTCTTTTTTAAAAAAATATAGATGGTTTTGTTATATACACATATTTAAAAAAAATACTTTCATTGTCGTTCTTTACAGCTACCCATTGTCAAGTTTGTCTAGAGCCGAATTTCTCAACCTCAGGAACTTTAAGCTGGCGAACCTTCCTTCCATTAAGCACTGGCTGGGGGATTCTGGGAATTGTAGTCCGCTCAGCTTAAAGTTGCTGAAATTGAGATACTCTGCTCTAGCCAGGGGTTCTCAACCTTGGCAACTTTAAGACTTGTGGACTTCAACTCCCAGAATTCCTCAGCCAGCAAAGCTGGCTGAGGAATTCTGGAAGTTGAAGTCCACAAGTCTTAAAGTTGCCAAGGTTGAGAACCCCTGCGGGTCTAGACGATCTTGAGAACTGGTGGCTGTAAAGAATGACAATGAAAATAATGTAATATCTGTAGTGCAGTGTTTCTCAACCTTGACAATTTTAAGGCATGTGGACTTCAACTCCCAGAATTCCACAGCCAGCAATGCTGGCTGTGGAATTCTGGGAGTTGAAGTCCACATGCCTTAAAATTGTCAAGGTTGAGAAACACTGCTGTAGTGGAAGTCAGCCCCCACCAGATCGTTGGATTATCTTGCCTGGAGAGCGAGATGCTCCGAGAAGCAGGAAGATGAAGGGAGGGCCTGATGATCGACGGGGCCACGAACTTCTCGCTCTCTGCCCAAGAGGCAAACATCTTGCTAGGAACGCGGCAGAGACTGAACAAGGAGGGGGACGGAGAAGCGCCCTCTGGACATGGGCAGGGACAATGCAGCCGATTTCATGCACCGAGATTAAGATGGAAAAGCGAGTTCTTTTGCTCAAGAGGAACATTTTCCATTGCTCTTATATGACCTTTCCTTGCATAGGAATACAGCTGCGGTTCCATTGCAACTTGCAGTGATGTTTAATTCAAGACTTGCTAGTGGCCGAATTCAGATGGCTAGAACTGTTCTCCAAGTTGTTATATTTATATCCGTGCCAATTAGGCCATTTTTTTTTACTCGCTAAACGAGGCAGTAGGGCTAAGCTGTGAGATTTGCATCATGAATTTGAGAATCTTTAAAGAATGTGGGTTTTCAGATAGACCGTGCTTTTGCAAGCGTTGGAAAATCAGCCTTGTAAAAAAAAACAAAGCAAAACCCCGAGTGATTTGCACCTGTTGGCATGCAAATTGTTATTAGTGGAAGAATCAGCTAATTAAGGAGAAGCTGCGCTGGACGAAGCAATATTCAATTGTATATACATTTTAAGTATATGTTATTTTATATATATATAACGTATATATTATTTTAAGTATAACGTAGAGATCGGTAAAATTCAGCGGAAAAGAATTAATCAAGTTTTTTCTACTTCATCTGGAAACAACGTTGATCAACCGCCGAAATAGCTCAGTTGGGAGAGCGTTAGACTGAAGATCTAAAGGTCCCTGGTTCGATCCCGGGTTTCGGCAATTGCTTTTCTTTCTTTTTCTTTTTTCTAAACAAGGATGTTTCTTTCCAACTTCAACCTGATTGCAGAACAGTCGCATGTAACCCCGTGTGTCGGAGGAATACACGTGAAGGAATTATTGCTGCTTTTTTCCACAAGGTGCATAATAGGAGGAAGGAAAAAGGACGCTGCGGGTGGAGGGGGGGGGGGAAATGGGGAGAGAGAGAAAAGGAAGCAGAACTGCCTCTGAAAATACTCAGAAAGACCCAGCAGCCTATATCCTTGATTTTTGAGAAAAATGTAGGATATTAATTCATTTCCCGCCTTTCTCACGACCCCTGTTCACGTGTAATCTTGCATTGGAGACTTCATGTTTAGTTCAAAAACGCGACGTGCTTCCATTGTTAACTAAGTTCTCTGGCGCCCCCAGTTTGACCTGGAGCTGATAAGAGCCTGATCCCCGAATCTGAGATAATAAGACATTTTTACATTCCTAAATCGGAGGGGCCAAAGCACAACGGGCTTCTTTGCTTACATCACAGCCCTTTATGGGTTAGTTAGGGTATTAAAATATCACTGTCTTCATATTTGCTCACCAGATATTTTATTGAATCTCCCCGCCCATCCACCAATTATGCTTCCAAATGAATTAAAAAAAAAAAAAAAAAAA
>NW_015387780.1:228506-273860 GCF_001527695.2 Protobothrops mucrosquamatus | reverse complement strand
AGCTGGAAAGCAGCACTGATCCTGGCACTTCTGCTGAGCCCAGAAGAAGCGCCGATCAGCTGGAATGTTGCAGCATCTCCAGGGTCTTGTGATTTACATTCAGATGCTTGGCAACTGATTCATATTTATGACGGTCACAGTGTCCCAGGGTCATGTGAAGTGACCAAAACCTGCTGCAACCACCCAGCAGACGGGGGGGAATAAAAACCAAACATCCCCCCACCCCACCCCCACTGCCAATCCTCAACAGAAATGCTCACAATGAAAACCTCGGACAGGAGGAAGAGCGCAGCCGGGCGGGCAGGCAGGTGTCTTGCTCGGCTGTGGCTTGGGGGGCACTTTTTTCAGTGCTATTGTAACTTCGAACAGTCACTAAGCAAACTGTTGTAAGTCGAGGACTACCTGTACTTTATCATTTTTTTCCTTTTTTTGGTCATCAAGTTTTTGATACCTTGCTAGGCGACTGGTGGTACTCGGATGCTGCCATATCCTAAAAGTGGTACAATGGGTGAAAAGGTTGAAAAGCCCTGTTCTAGAATTCCAAGCTAGTTGGTTCTGACTGCTGGCTGAGGAATTCTGGGAGTTGAAGTTCACTCATCTCAAAGTCGCTGAGATTTAGAAACAGCGTTTTAGGTACAGTGTCTGAAGAGTACTGCGTAGCTCCCTCTGTCTCCTCTGCTGGCTGAGCACATTCCTCCAAGGGACTTCGTTTCCACTCCCCTCCCCATCCTGTCAGCCC
Organism: Protobothrops mucrosquamatus; assembly: GCF_001527695.2. Lineage (NCBI taxonomy): Eukaryota > Metazoa > Chordata > Lepidosauria > Squamata > Viperidae > Protobothrops > Protobothrops mucrosquamatus. Next base: position 273,121 of record NW_015387780.1, on the reverse strand, counting down.
TCAAGTGAGGCATCCCATTCACATGAACTCTGGTACTGCCAAGTCAAGTTTCCCTACACACCCTCTCCCCTTGCTTTCTTTCTAAACGCAACTTGGGCCTATTCAAGCCTGTCTAGGTTCTTTTGAAACATTGCTTTTTCTGAAAACCTTAGCCACTTCTGCTTTGGTGTCAGTTGCAAATCTGGTAATCATCCCTTTAAGCCCAAGGAGAGATTCAACCTAGAAATAAGGATAATTTTTCTGACAGTGAGAACAATCAACCAATGGAACAGATTGCCTTCAGAAGTTGTGGGAGCTTCATCACTGGAAGCTTTCAGGAAGAGATTGGACTGGCATCTGTCAGAAATGGTGTAGGGCAGGGGTGTCAAACTGCTGGTCTGTGGGCTGGATGCATCATGGTGAAACCACGCCCACCCCATTGCCGGCAATGGAAAAAAAGTCGTGATCTGTCGCGACACGTCATGTGGTGAGTTTGACACCCCTGGTGTAGCGTCTCCTGCTTGGGTGAGGGGTTGGACTAGATGACCTATAAGGTCCCTCCCAAATCTTCTATTCTATTCTATTCTATTCTATTCTATTCTATTCTATTCTATTCTATTCCCTTCCTCCATTTTGCTAATAAAATGTTGCATCAGTGCAGAGACCACAGACCTACACCACTTAGGTCAGTACTGCTCTCTAAATAGAGCCATTTATGAAAGCCTCTGGTCATTCAGCAAATCATAATCCATCTAGCAGTTGCATTTTTCTGTTCCACATTTAGCATTTTATTTAATTAGCTTATCAAGCGAGACTTTGTCAAATGCTTTTTGAAGTCAAGGTACATTATGACTATGACCTTCCCCCACTCTATTAATCGTGTTAGCTTGTAAAGGCAGATATTAATCTTGCATAATTTATTTGTGGTAGTTCTTGTAAATTGTTGCAGTTCTACCCAAGTGCTCACAAACCAGATGGATCCACAAACCTGGATCTTCCTTCTTCCCTTTATGTCTTTCGGCATTAGAGAGGGTGGAATGCCACCCCAGAAGACCTCCCACAAAATACATTTACATTCTCTGCTATCCTGCTATGGCTCATTGGATATGTTGTACTTGTATTCTATTTCTTGAAGGTCTGTCACTTAACAAAGGGACAAATGATGCTTTTACTTGTCTCAGAGAGCTAGATCCAGTGGTGTGCTAGAGCCAACATATATCAGCGTATGACAGCCGAAAGAATTTAAAAGACCCTAAAACACTCGGTCAACTCTCGTCTCGACTTGGTGTTACCTGAAATTGGTACAAGGTGTGACCATATACAGCACATACACATGCACATATATACAAACCTACACCCACACACGGACAGATCGATAGAAATTTTGAAATAACTTTTACAATTTGTGTTATGTCTGTATGTTTTATTTTATCTCCGAAAAATGAAAAAAAGAAAAACTAAAAGAAAAAAAGTCTAAAAGTATAGAAAAAAGTAGCAGATGCAGTAAATAACAGAGAGAAAAAGGTATAATTTCAGTCTTCTTTACAGCAGTTATAAATATAATCAAAAATTAGACCCCTGAATCTAAAATTACATCTTGACTCTCTTTCTTTCTAACCTCAAATCATAAATAATAAGTTTGCAGTTACTGCCATCTTGATTTTTTTTCACTGCCCCTACAGATGCTATGAAAGATTTTTTTTGTCTATTTCACATTAAAAGTAATCAGGAAGACAATCAAAAATGTCATTTGAATATACTCTGACTTCATTTAAATTCAGGACTGTTTACTTCTTAAATATACTTGGCTGTTACAGAACAGAAGGACCCTCAGGATGATCTTAGGATCCTTGCAGAGACATTACCACTGTAATTATTGATCTCATTAATTTATTTCTATACTGCTTTTTCTCTTCGGGCTTCCCAGCATGATTTACAAGAAAACAATAAAAATAATCTCAAATTAATTCATCATAATAAAACTAACAATATTTTAAAACGGGAAATGCACAATTGTTTTTAAAAATTACCAAGAAGCAAACTGACAGGCAATCTAAGAATTGGGACCTGGTGTATTTTCCATCCACAGATGCTTAGGTTCAGAGGCATATCTCCTTTTTATGTGAACAAACGCAGCATGGGGCCCCAGAAAAGAGTTTCCTAATGGGGACAGAATTGCCCAAAAGGTGGTTACGCAAAGCCACCAGTGGATCCCCTGCAGGCCCCTTATCAGCTGATAGGCTTGGGAGTGACTGGCTGAAGGGGGTCTTTCAAACACGTGAATTAAAAGTCTTCTGCCATGTGATAGCTCATGATCCTTATAAAGTGTTCAGCATGATTTACAATATCCAAATTACAGTTGTTGTGGAGGTCTAGATTTCTCAATCCATTACAAAAGTCTCAAAGAAACTTGCACCCCCTCAGCCCACAGCATGAAGTCTGACGCTACGGTCTCACAAATCACTGAGTAGAAGAAAAAATGAAGCAGTGGAAATCAAAGATGTTTTGTCTCCCGTCATCCAGCGCTTCCCCCCTCCCAGCATTCCATGGGTTTCTTTTTGCTCATAATGTCATGTGCTAATCATAAGGGTTTTCAAAAGACTAATCCTTTTAATTAGGGTTTACTGACCCCCACATATAAAACCCTAACTTATGGCCTCTTGGCAAACAACAAAGAGCTAAATTGCTCGCCTATTAACCACATTCAATCCTGGGAAACTTGGATTAAGCAAAGACCCCCAGAGGTTAAACGAGTTGCAGTGAGAAGGAAAAATTGTTTCTTGGGTCAGTTCAAATGGGGTTTGTTCATCAGCTGTAGACGGCTAATGATAATCTCTTCACCTATCCCACAGCAGAGTTTTGTAGGTTCTGGAAACAAGATCTTGATGGCATTCCTACTGCCAGATGAGAGATTGCTTTGCCTGATGCTCTTTGCATCTCTCAGCCTTGTTGGGCTTCCAGGGACAAAAGCCCAATTTCCACGGGTGTGCATGACTGTAGAAAAGCTGCAATCCAAGGAGTGCTGCCCAGCTTTGGGGTCGAATCCGAACAATATGTGTGGTTCACAGCAAGGCAGGGGCACCTGTCAAGAGGTACAGGTAGACAGAAGGCCCTGGAGTGGGCCCTACACTCTCCATAATGTGGATGATCGGGAACAATGGCCCCTGAAGTTCTTCAACAAGACTTGCCAGTGTACAGGTGAGAAATAAAAGGGAAGTTCTCCAGATGTTTTATGATTAAAGCTCTGATGCTAGCAGGGAAATTTAGAGTTGTTGTTCAGGTACCTCTAAAGTATTGCTAGGCTGGTCGCTGCTCTCTGACAAGATCCCTACAGAGGATCTTAATGTCTTCTTTACTTGATGCCACTTACCAGTTTTGAAGCTCATGTAGGTAAAACTATATACTTTGAGCAATCTAAATACCTCTGATAAGCTTTACTAATTGGCTTCGGTATTATTTTTTTCTGTCTGTCCACATTCTGAAAATGTTAGCAAAGCACATCAGGAAAATATTTTGCATTGTCTATTTAATAACGTGATCGCTCCTGAGTAGGTATGTTCTTCATTGGATGTCAGCGTTTTGAGAGTTTTTCCTTTTAGGCAATTTGATGTCTATGAGAAGTGTATATTTTACAAGGGGGCGGTGACATTGCCTCAAGTGACATGTTAGGAGGCATACTCCAAGGAGAATTGGTGACAAAAACTGAAAATAATTTCATTTACATATTAATTCGTTACATTTAATGTTAATGGGATTACTTTCTAGCTAGGTATTTTAACCTTTCCCCTCTTTTGTCAGATTAAAAATTACAATGCAGTCACATCTTTTGAAATCTCTGTGGGATATGCCCAAGTCTCTGGTGATCAATGTTGAATGCACAGGATGGTCAAAAAGTTTCAAATTGCAACCAGTTACTTCAGAACGTCCAACTCACCAAATAGCTAGAACCGTTTCCAGCAAATGTTTTTAGTTTGTCATTCTTTTCATTGGGACCATTCTGTTAATCAGGGGTAGTCAACCTTGGCTCTTTTATGACTCGCGGACTTCAACTCCCAGAATTCCTGAGCCAGCATGGCTGGCTCAGGAATTCTGGGAGTTGAAGTCCACGAGTGTTATATCAAGGCAACATACTTCTGAGATTCATTAAAAATATGGAGAATTTTAATGGAGAACCAGTTTATTTGTAGCAACTGGGAGAGGTTGCTGAAGTCTCTACTGTAAGTTGCTCCAACTCATGTGCAGATTGTCAGTGATAGAGAAGCCTTCCTTGAGCAAACTGTTTAATCCAGAGCAAAAAAACCCCATGAATTTCAGAGTAGCTCTGTATTATTCATGACACCCTCTTTTGTATTTATATTTAATTGTGTTTATTTTTGCTATGCCAATTGGCTTTTCTGATTTAGAAACTGAGTCAAAACGTACCATAGATGTTTTAATTTTTTTCTTAATGTCATATGAGCCACTGAGATTCATTCCTCTCGCACTAACTGGCCATGTTTCCAGCTGCCTTTGTTGCCACCATGCTTCTAAGTTCTGTCTTGGTGTCTTATGGACCTTCTCAGAGCCATCAGTCCTTTTTTACTTTGCAGCCAGACCTTTCCTCAAAGCCCAGCGTGGGAAGGAAGCAAGAACAAGACATTGAGATGTCTCGTCTGCACTAAGTACAGAATCTTAAAAACTGGAAGAGGAATTTCCCAGGCTTATTTATAGTGAGCTCATGCTTCTTTCCACCTTAATGAAGTTGTCATTTATGAGATAAGCTGTCAACTGACTCACCCAATCTCTCCTTTTTTCTATTTCTTATTTTATTATTTAAAAAAGGTACACGGAAGAGAATAAGGAAAGGAATTAGACAACATAAATTTATGACTTGCTACATATGAATTATGAAAAGATATCCAATAAACGTGTCTTCCCCTTCACTTCTGTTTGTGTCCCTAACCACGAAATGCAGATTAGGCACTCTGTAATTTACGTTATACATTAAAGTTTGCTGCTGGCTTCTGCTTAAGCCCTAGAAATCATATTCCAAATGCCTAAATATTATGGATATCTACCCTTAAATTTTGCCATTGCAACATATTCTCCAATTTTAGTCTGCTAATCTAATATTGTCAGCAAGACACACTCTCTTTTTTCTTTTCCAGCATTGTGTCAAATTTGTTCTTCTATCTATCTATCTATCTATCTATCTATCTATCTATCTATCTATCTATCTATCTATCTATCTATCTATCTATCTATCTATCTATCTATCTATCTATCTCAGTAATGGCGATCCTTCTAGAAACTGCCCCTGCCTCTCTGCCTGCCCTGCTCCGCACCCCACCCGCTCCGCCCCCGCTTCCCCACAAGGCTACCCACCACCTCCACGACCCACCGCAGTAGATTGCCCAAGCAGCCCAGCAGCGCCATGGCAGCCACCCCCTCCACCTGTGCTCCGTAGCATCTGCGCACGATGGGATGTGAGGGCGGAGTCTTGTCCCCGCTGCCCGGCTGCCATGTCCTTGGCTGAGCTGCTCCGTGTGGACCGCGCTCAGGGGTGACTCTCCTCCAGGGGGGCTGTTGGTGAGAAGGGGGCTGTAGGGGGAGGCAGGGCTAGGGCAAGAGTGCGCGTGCCCACAGAGAGGGCTCTGAGTGTCATCTCTGGCACGCGTGCCATAGGTTCGCCACCACTGATCTATCTTACGAAATTTTTCATTCATGCTTTCTGTAATTGTATCTAATTAAAATATTTATAAGTTTCAGTCCCATTTTCATTTTTAAGAAGTTTTGGAATATTTTGATATATTTCTTTCTATTGTTTTGAGTTTTTTTTAAAAAAAAAATATAACTACCTTACGTGATAGGATCTTTGTTGCAGCATTTCCAACATTTGTGGCTATATGTCTTATATGTTTTGACAAGTCTTGACAGATTTATGTTTCATCTGTAAAACATATCAATTTTCCCATAAATTATAACTGGAATAAATTTTATTAACTTTTTTCTCATGATTTTTCCCATTGGTCCACTGCAAATGTTTCTTTAAAAATTTTCATCCATGTTATCATGCAATTTAATTTATTCTTTCATTATCCACCATCTCTTGGCGGTTTATGTCTGTTCCTTCTTCTATTCCTTTCCAAGAGGCCTCACAATCTCACACAAGGAGCGGCAAAGGATGGGCAGAGGTGTTTTCCTGGTCATGTGTCTTTCTTTCAACAAAGGACATCCTTTTTTCCCCACTTAGGAGCATCATGTGTCCTCTTTCAAATATTGTTGGACTCCAACACCATCACTCATTGTGGCCAATCTTGAAGGATTATCTGAATTGCAATCCAACACTATTTGGAGAACATATTTTGCCCTCCCTTGTTTTACCCACCCATCTTGTGGCCTAGCAGTCAAACATAGTGTCCCAGTAAGGGGACTCTTTTTGTCTTTTGATTGAGGCTTGGAGTTGTAAATTATCAAAATCACAGCAGTAAGAATCTTGATATAATGTGCCACAGATTACAGAAATCCCAAGAAGAGTTAACTCTTCTTTAACTGCAAACATGAGCAAACATGAACATAGTAGTTTTATATGCTTACAACTCTAGTTGTTGCCATTAATTCAATGCTAAAGACTGTGTGTGTGTGGAAATCTTGAACTGCATTATTGCACATGGTGGACCTTATATTACGGTACTTAAGTCTTCCATTTTGTAAATCAGGGATAATTAAATCAGAAAGTCTGACCTATTCTGGTTTTCTTCTGCTAATACGTCTTGTAAATGATTATTGTTTGAATGTATTGTAGTAAGTTGACTGGTTTAGAATAGAGGTCATGGGTGCAATTACAAGCAATTACCAGTCATTATTGCTGTGAGACAGCTAATTCCATAATACATCTTTTCTGAATGCGGGAAGTTCTCATGAATGCAGGCTGTGAAGTACTAATGGGATTCTTCTTCCCAGGGCTATTTCTTTTTCTGAAAGTAGATTTCTTGAAGGTTCTCATAGAGTTAATAAGAAAAACAGTGTTATAGTATTTTACAAAACCTTTCTATTACTCTTTACTGTATCTTTATGATCAATCTGCCAACATTGCTAATAGCAGAAAAACTAATAAGAATTGTATGTAAACAAGGTCAGACTACCCCATGCTGGGAATTCTGAGGTCTGGAGCCCCAACCTTTCTAGATAATGGGAATATAAACCACATTTAAGATGCTCTTGTCCTATGCTCCTGATGGCTTGACTCTAAGAAGGCTTAAGAAAATCCTGCCTGGACTCAAACACTGGCAACAGCTAGCAAAATACTTAATCTGCACTGTAGGCTCCCACATATTTCCTGGGACAACTCCTTTGTTTCTGTCACCATCCCAATTTCTGGAAAGCAATGGCTAATTACTTTCCTTTCTGTGAGTAGATCCTATATCCATACTTATATATGTGTTTGTGTGTGTTTACTTATACACACCTACCCACACAAGTTAAGTTAAATTTATAGGTACAAGATTAAAGCATCAACATGCAAATATGTGTTTTCTCCTTTTTTCCATCAAGAACTTCTATATTCTTTCCCTTACTAGCATTAAGGAAATAGTACAGTGGTTAAGGTTAAGGCTTACATCTTTGCCTAGCACACAGAAGTTTGCTTCTGTAAAACCCAGTAGAAACATTTTGCCTTTTTTTTTAAAGAAATACACATTTTTTGTGGATTACATAGTTTTTTCTCTCTTCTTCTTTTTGTATATAAGTCCAGAATTTGATTGTTTTACTATTTTTAAATCACTTGGGATACAAGAACTCAGTTCCTAAAGTGCCCAGGTATATTTACAAACTTCGGGGGGGGGGAGCTAACTATGTCCCAAGCTGTATTGTGTTCTTTGAAAGTGTTATCAGTCAAGTTCAGAAGACTTATTTTAACAACTTCATTATAACATGAGCTTGGCTTGTTCCCACAGGGTACATCTAGCTTTGGTAGGGACATGTTGTAATCACATGTATTTGATATTTATGTCCTTTTCTTGGCATTTTTATTCATATCCAGCAGTAATATGATGCTCTTTTTCTCTTTAGGATATTTTGCTGGTTATAACTGTGGCGAGTGCAAATTTGGCTGGACAGGGTCCAATTGTGATGAAAAGAAGCCTTCAGTTGTCCGGAAGAACATCCACTCTTTGACAAATGAAGAGCAAGAGCAGTTTTTAGATGCCCTCAATCTTGCTAAGACTACTATTCATCCGGACTATGTGATTGCAACCCAGCATTGGTTGAGTCTGCTTGGTCCCAGCAGAAATGACCCACAAGTTGCAAACTGCAGCTTTTATAACTACTATGTGTGGCTTCATTATTATTCAGTCAGAGATACTCTATTAGGTTGGTGCTTTCCAGTTTGGTGGGAGATTAAGTAGTGAAAACAATATTAATACTATGGATGCAATTTATTTGGTTCCCTATTACAGTGATGGCGAACCTTTTAGACACCGAGTGCCCAAAACACCCTGCCCGCCCCCGCTCCACCCCCACCTGCTCCGCCTACCCGCAGGACCACCTACTGCCTCCACGGCCCTGCAGCACCATAGCGGCCACGTTCTCTGCCCGCGCCCCGCAGCATCATTATTATTATTATTATATTTTTATTATATTTAAATTTATATCCCGCCCTTCTCCTCGCGATGGGGCACGAGGGCGGAGTCTTGTCCCTGCTTCCCGGCTGCCATGTCCTTTGCTGCACTGGTCTGTGTGGGCCACACCTGGGGGCAACTCTCTGGGGGGGGGTCTGCTGGTGAGGAGGGGGCCACAGGGGGAGGCGGGGCTGGGGTGACAGTGCGCGTACCCACAGAGAGGGCTCTGCGTGCCGCCTCTGGCACATGTGCCATAGGTTCGCCACCACTGCCCTATTACAATATTAGGGGATTGATGACCCTTTAGATCAGCTTCCTCCAATGTAGGGCTCCAGATTGTTCTTACTGGGAAGTTGTAATCCCAACCTGAGAAATCAGACTGGGGAAACTTCTGCATATTGGAATGCAACTCCCATCATCCATAACTATTGGCCATGTTGTTTGAGACTGATGGAGGCCAGTCGCATCTGACAGGCGAAAGGTGCCTATCTGTGTTATACATTACATGGTTAACTTGTTCTCACCTTCTCCAGTTTGGGGAATAAAAGAAATAGCTTTTGCAGAATCCAACAGATCAGAACTTATGAGCTAGCCGTAATTTAACAGCAACTTGATCCATAGAGAACAGAAGCTGAAGAAGAATTTCCCACATGCTGATTTTTTTTCAAATTAAGCTGGAACTAAAGCCACAGAAGAAGGGGACAGGTTTAAAAAAAATGACAAATACGATTTGTCCCTTCTTTGGCTGTGTGTTTTCTTGCACAGCTGTGATCCCCCAAGTTGAATCCATGAACCAGATCTTCCAAGTTCATTTCTTTAAGTCCCTACCTTGGACTGGAAGTTTTTAAGAAAAAACTGGACAGCCATTTGTCCGAAATGGTATAGGGTTTCCTGCCTGAGCAGGGGGTTGGACTAGATGACCTTCAAGGTCCCTTCCAACTTTATCATCATCATCATCATTATTATTATTACCTGTGGCAGGCCCAATTCATAACTAGTGAACAGAATTCAGAGTGCTTTACCAGTTGCTTCTACAAAGCAAGCTTTGTCCTCTTTAAATATTCTTGCTGCACCGAAGTTGTTGAGATGTGAGCATCTGGCTGCCGTACATTCTTACATTAGCCAGTTTAAATAATTGAAGGGTTATTTCTGGAGTCCTGGAACTGTGCAGAGACCTGAGGGAAGAACTGTGGTGATTCCAAAGGAAGGGAAATCTATGACTCCAGATTTCACTTGAAAGAGGATAATTGCTAAATTGTAGCCCTGTGCTTTGCTCCTCTTGCCCATTTCCTTCCTAGCCAGTTACATGTGCATAGGATAGTCACTTTCCAGTTACATGAATATGTCAGGGATCCTTGTGCAAGTGAAGAAAAAAAAAAGCTGATGTGGCCATATTAGAAAATAGGTGGTTTAGAGCAGGGCTTTTCAACCTTTTCGCCCATTGTACCACTTTTAGGATACGGCAACATCCGAGTACCACCAGTCGCCTAGCAAGGTGTCGAAAACTTGATGACCAAAAAAAGGAAAAAAGTGATAAAGTACAGATAGTCCTCAACTTACAACAGTTCGCTTAGTGACTGTTCAAAGTTACAATGGCACTGAAAAAAGTGCCCCCTAAGGCACAGCCGAGCAAGACACCTCCCTGCCCACCCGCCGACACTCTTCCTGCTGTCTGAGATTTCCATTGTTGTGAGCATTTCTGTTGGGGATTGGCAGCGGGGGTGGGGTGGAGGTGTGTTTGGTTTTTATTCCCCCGTCTGCTGGGTGGTTGCAGCAGGTTTTGGTCACTTCACATGACCCTGGGTCACTGTGACTGTCATAAATATGAATCAGTTGGCAAGCATCTGAATGTAAATCACAAGACCCTGGAGATGTTGCAACATTCCAGCTGATCGGCGCTTCTTCTGGGCTCAGCAGAAGCACCAGTATCAGCACCAAGCTCCAGCTGGAGCCTGACGCTGATCCTGCGCTTCCACTGAGCTCTGACTGTCCCAAAGAAGCGCTGATCCTGGCACTTCCACTGAACCCTGATAGCCTTACAGCTCCAGCCATCTTTCGTTCGGGCTTGTGCGGTGCTGCCACCAGTTCAGCTCATTCCCCTCCCCCGCTACCACTTTTCTAGGATGGTCGCATACCACCTGCCAGGTGCCAATGTACCACAGGTGGTACCCGTACCACTGGTTGAAAAGCCCTGGTTTAGAGAAAGCTCCTTTAAAAACACTCTATCTATTTTTTTCACATTAATTTCCTTATTCCTGGCATTTTTTTGGTGAAATTTTAACCCACTAAGATTACTTGTAATTTGTGAAAAATGGCAGCTGCTTGGAAAGTGTACAGGCAGGCAGGCTTTGGGGATTACAGGTTGTACATCTACTGTACATTATGCAGATTTACAAGACAAAGAAAAACTTAGGCACAAAAATTAGAGGGAGAAAGAGCAGAAGAAGGAATGGTAGAGAGGACCAGAAGTGTATGCATTTAACCTGTCTTTGCAAATCTAACCTATTGTTCAGAGTGTCTTTTTAACTGTAATTCTTGTTTCTCTCTTTTTACAGGACCAGGCCGTCCCTTTACAGCAATAGATTTCTCCCATCAAGGCCCTGCTTTTGTTACCTGGCATAGGTATCATTTACTACTCTTAGAAAGAGATCTGCAGGTTAGTTGTCATCACTGTCTTCATCATGTATCTGAAAGAAGCAAGTAGTTCAGGGGTAGGCAACCTTGGCTCTTTTATGACTCGTGGACTTCAGCTCCCAGAATTCCTGAGCCAGCATGGCTCAGCTTGGAAACCTCTCCCTTCTCCTCAGCATGGCTGGCTCAGGAATTCTGGGAGTTGAAGTCCATGAGTCATAAAAGAGCCAAGGTTGCCTACCCCTGAACTAGGGTATCTCCTGCCCTCCATAATGCTCCAGGAAGGGAAGGATTCTCAGTACAGGAAATGAAAAATATGACTCACTGCCATCTAGTACCAGAGCCAAGGTCAAGTAAAGTGGAGGCAGAAAAATGATAAGTTGGTGGGATCAAAATGGAACATCATTATTATGGTAACTGACCAGAAAACTATAGTTATGTGAGCTATATACTACTAAACTCTCATGTCTGCAACCTTTAACTGGGTGAATGGTGCATCATAGGGCAAATTCTGTTCAAACAAGGTCTCTCATATGGGCTAATTTACAGAATGTTGGGACCCATTACTCCCGAGGGAATGGAATTTGGGGAAATTGTGGCTGTTTTAGCATTGCTGGGCTGCTGCTCTTTCAACACCACTGTTATGCTGCCATGATCATGTGATCCTGGTTTTCAGTGCTGTCCCTGGAAGCCCCAGACCCATGCACTGCACTCTCTTGCCTCACTTACCTGTTTGTTGAGAAAGGAAGGGGGAAGAGGGAGGGAGGAAAGAAGGGAGTATGGAACAGGAAAGAAGGAAAGAAGGGCGGGGGGAAAGAGAGGTAGAAGGAGGAAGAACAGGGAGGAAGGAAGGAAGGAAGGAAGGAAGGAAGGAAGGAAGGAAGGAAGGAAGATTTTGTGGGTCACACTATAAATCAGCATATATTAATTTTAAATCACTAATACTATTCTACAGCTCACAAGAATGAATACTGGTATTTACAGGTATTTACAGGTATTTACATTTATCTGAGATAAATGAAGAAGTGTACATTTTCCTTCTAGATAGCTATTTTTTAAAACAGCTGTGTATTTTATAGCTTTTTAAAAATTTGTTCATTCCATGTTTGGATAGATATACATGAACCAATAAAATATGTAATAGTCTGTCTTCTTATTCCCAAACCATAAAAGATCCATTTTTCAAACCTTCTTCTTGGTGCACGTATGTTTGAAATAGTCTGTTACTAACTGATGTTAGTAAAAATATGTAGTCATTTCCCCAAGGCTGTCTGTTTCTTACCATCCTTTTCCTAATAAAGAAGTGTAAAGCTAAGAAAAATAAATATCCTGAGAATGCATAATGTCTCCAGATATTCTAGACAGATTATTAGAATTCCTCTTGTAGCTTGCAGGTAAAAGAACAATGTATTAGCACTAAGAAGAATCTATCTAATTGTGTTGTCATAGTCATCTTTCAAATACTAGTACTCTGAGTAAAGCTATATTGAAATGCATCTGTGCTGCTTATTTTGTTGCAATATTGTTTTGTTGCAATATTGTTTTGTTGCAATATTATTTTGTTGCAATATTGATCAGATGATGGGGTTCGTTAATGAGAGCAGACCAGAAAACAGGGAATATAAACTTATTTTAAAGCACTTTCTGCCATTCTGCTTAACTATTCCATTGCTGTTGAGTAGCTAGTCAAGATAAGCTTGCATGAATCCTGCATTTAAAAAAATAGGCACGTGTCAGTTGGAGAATGAAATGGTATGGATTTTATTAATGGAATATATAATTTTCATGGACAAAGTCAAGAGATATTGCAAAGGTATGAAAATTTGTTAATGATGTAAGTATCATTGCCAAAGACCAATATAAAGATGTAATTTATCTCTTTTCTCCATATCTTTTCCACATCCATGTTCTCTAGCGACTGATTGGCAATGAGTCCTTTGCATTGCCGTTCTGGAATTTTGCTACAGGCAAAAATGAATGTGATGTGTGCACGGATCAACTTTTTGGAGCATCAAGGCCAGATGAGCCAAATCTAATAAGTCGTAATTCAAGATTCTCAGAATGGGAGATAGTTTGCAATAGGTAACGAACATTTTGAGACTGGTGAAACATTGATGTTCAACCTGTCCATACTAATTCTCCACTGCTAGTATGGTTAATTATTTGTCTTTCAACTATTTAATCAATACATAAATTGAATTCAAATAAATACATATTGTCAACGCTGCTAACCTCGAAGTTCTTTTGAAGAGTTTCATCTATCAGAACCATGACACATATCTTACAAATCCCTCAATATTTTTAAACATTGAATGATTTCTATAATAATTTTCCATTTTACTAAACAATCCTAAGCCTTATAATACTTCGGTGAAGGTAGCCTTGGTGAAGTAACACAAGACGGAAGGAGACAATATCAGAGGCAACTTCCAATTCTATGACTGACAAAATTACGATTATGTAACAAAAGCCTTATTTGACACATCCTTGGTTCAGGCACAACTTTAGCTGGTGCCACCACTGAGGTAGCCAAGAACATCTTTCTTGATGCTTATGTTTGAATCAAAGTATCTCCTGTACATGTGAGGATGCCTCTGGACCACAAATAAGCTTCATGGGTTTCTTAGAAAATAAGAAACACGGCAAGAGATCAGTATGTTCATCTCAGGTAAATTGGGATGGGATGAAAGGAAAAAAGAGTTTAGTAAATCAGCCTTATTTGAGGTTATGTCTCCCATGACAGCCATTTTGTGAATGGGCAAAAGAATTTCCTACAAGATATCTTCCAAATATTGTATAAGCCTCCCAAAAGTTTAAAACCATTAAACCACATTGTGTGAATAAACTCCATGGTCATGTCTTCTCTAATTCTCCCCTCTTCCTCTAATGCACAATTGTTTCCCCTAAATTATGAGAAGGCAAGCCATTCCTTCTCTGCAGGTTGCTTTTGCTCGGGGCCTCCAAGCTACCGATGCCAAAACTTTAACAGGATTAAAGTTAACATTGTTAAGGCCCAAATACCTCGTGTTCAGTTAATACCAATTATCTGATTTCTTCCCACACCACTTTAGCCATTTTAAGAAGTAGCATTACATTTTTTTTTATCTCAGAATTTCTAAAACTGATATTTTAAAGAAGTGCTTCTTAAAGAATGGTCCAAGGACCCACCCTGGTCCTTCTCAAGGGTTCGCAAAATCAGATTTATTTGTCAAATATTGAAGATATTTGTAAAAATGTAAAACAATGTCACCCTTATCGTTATTTTTATTTGTTAAAAAAGATCAGATATTTTCATAAAAATATTTTATTTATTTTAATATCTAATCCATTTAATATTGTTATTTTTATGTGATTCAATAAGTAAACATACTACAAATATGCAATTTTAATGTTTTAATACAGTAAATATTAATAAGTATAACACCAACAAAGTATCTTTGGGGGTTCTGCATAATTTTTAAAAGTGAGAAGGGGTCTTACAAGTAAATAGTTTCGGAAGTCGTGTTCAATACAATAGTATCTTCTAGTTTTACCTGAGGTGGCTGTTATCCTGTAACAATCTTAGTTGTAAACCTGACCTTGGATGTGTTTTGTATTTTGGCTTTCATCAGCCTCAACCAGCACAGTATAGCTGTTAGCTGTGCTTATTGAAGATGATAGTAATTTTAATCAAGTAAATGGAAAGTGCCAAACTGATGTAGAGTGATTATTACCAAACATCGTACAGTATAGATCAGACATGTCAAACACAAGGCCCGGGGGCTGGATGCGGCCCGCGAAGTGGTTTCATGTGGCCCGCGAAGCCATCCTGGAAACAGTGAGGGAACGGCCCCCGCTGCCTTGGCCCTGGCCCAGGCCAGCTGGGAGCCAATGTACAATTTTGTGGTGGCCATCTTGGTATTTGCCCCGGTGGACCATGCCTTGGCACTTGCCCGGGTCCCACCCCCTTCTGCGAGACACCCTCAGATCTGTCCCACTCCTGTCCAGGCCCCCATAGGCACCCTTGATGCGAATGATGTACAACGGGTCACACCCACCCAGTAGGCCACACCCACTCTATCCACGCCCACTCAGTAGGCTGCACCCACTCTGGCCACACCCACACCCCCCCCAGGGCAACCGCAATGCTGATGCGGCCCTCAATGAAATTGAGTTTGACACCCTTGGTATAGATTATCAAAATTCTGCTAACTTTTAAAAAACCATTGTGCTATTAATTGTTCAGGTAACTAAAGATGTAATTCTTTTCCACTGCATAAGTCAATGAAGCAAAATTGGTCAGATATTACTAACCAGTTCTAACTAACAGATCTAACTATTGCTATCTGTCTTATTTTGAACCTAAGTTTGAATGATTATAACCGTCTGGTCACGCTGTGTAATGGAAGCAACGAGGGGCCTCTACAGAGGCACCCTTTTAGCAAAGCTGGTGATAAGCTGCCAACCGTGGAGGACATTCAGAAGTGTCTCTCTCTTCAGGACTTCGATAACCCTCCTTTCTTTCGGAATTCTAGATTCAGTTTCAGGTGAGTCCTTTGCATTTCAGAAGGGGTTTTTGCTGCTTGGCAATGACTTTTACTTCAAGCCGGAGACAGCTAGAAGTGACATGCCTCTTTACTTGCCTTTGCCACAGGAACGCATTGGAAGGTTTTGCCGAACCGGATGGTAACCTTGAGCCGCCAATCATGAGTCTCCATAACTTGATTCACTCTGTTTTGAATGGAACGGGTGCTTTCCCCCATTCCGCAGCGAATGATCCTATCTTTGTGGTACATTCTTCTCCTTTTGATTTCCATAAATGTTTAGAATTAAATATGACTACATAAGAACTTTTCCCCACAAGTCCAGCAGAAAATGGATTTATGCACAAAAAGGAAGTAATGTTTTCTACTGATTAGTATATCTGATCTTTATTGACTACCGTGCTTTTAGCTTGGAATAGCACTAAGTGGGGAGCTGCAAATATGGTGAAATATGTTAAGAGGTCAGCTGCAATAGTGTGATAGACTTTTAAACAATTAATGAGTATTGCATGAGCAATACAAATAAAAAAAAAAACAGCTGCTATCTTGACATTATTTTACTGTACTCTGTGAATTCCTTTGAGCATACATCAACTTCTTTGAGCATACATCAAAATACAAAATTTACATATTCTATTACGTATCAATATATAGAGATTTAATTTAAATAGACCGTATACATGTTTTGGGTTTTATTTAAATTTATTTGGGAGGCAAATCAGGCATTTAATTTATCTTGCAAATCACTCAAAATAAATTATTCAGTTAATTTTCACTTTTTTACACCACGTTGTTCTTGTGACTGTTGCTGCTTTTGCTACTATTATATTTCATATATTCTCTGCTGAGGTCTGAAGCACTCAGAAGTTTATAATTAAATCAAGTTATCAGTTACCCCAATTAGTTGCAGTCAGTTACAATTAGTTCGCAATGGTAGAGAGAAGGTACAAGAAAGAAAAATTAAAAGATCCAGTAGTATTTTTTTTTCATCACTTATCTCACGGATTTTGGTGGATTAAAAGTGAGTTTCAAACATTTGAGACACTCCTAATCCCCATATTTGATAGATTAGGAGCTAAGAGTGAATTATATGGGGGATGATATTTGAAATGGTTTTCCAAATCCTGCTCCAGATTTAATCAGCGTTATGAATATTCCAGGTTTTTTTTTGCAATACACAGAATTCCTTACAATGTGATAGTAAAATCTGGTTTGTTATTTTAAAACAGAACATTTATTATGGTGTTCTGAAATCAAGAGTATCCATTAGCTGTCATATTATTAAAAGCAGCCAAAAAGAAACCAGTATTTTGCAAAGATAGCATATGGACACATTGTAACTGTTGTGTTTTTCAGTACTTCAGTACAGTCCTTTGGATTTTGTGGGCTAACGACGTAGGACAGTTGTGTCAGTGTGTGGTGAGAAAAAAATCAGAAGGGGTCTGGTAGATTTTTTCCAACCAACAAATATTATTAAAAAGCATGAAGCTGCAGCATATGGAAAATTACACTTTTTAATACAATCTGTTTGTTAGTCAGAAAGATGCTTCCAGACTTCTTTTGATTTTCTGTGAGCTCCCTCTGCTGGTTAAATTAAAGTTTGATCCCCGCAGCTATTAGTACAAGTAATCAAAAGAGGAAGGACTTGAACATTCACTCTAAGTAAATTTCAGTTAAGAGTGCCAAGATTCCTTCTCAGCAGGTTTGAAATAGTGGTTTGGTGTCTGAAGCATCCTCTGAGACCTGGATGTAATCAAGAATCTTAACCATCATGAAGAAAAAGCCAATAATATTTGCTTCAAATAGAAAGCCCTTCAAAGATTTGTTCTGTAGTAATCTCTTTACATGTAGAAAGATGACAAAGTACCAGAGGACAAAACAACAACAGAAACAACAATAGAACCCTCTGTTTGTAAACATTTAGACTTTTTTCTTGAATTCTGAATTCCAAACATCTGGGATCTTACGTTGATACTACAGGGAGACCGTGTTCTAAAGACTTTTGTGTGACTGCTGACCCTGCATTAAATTTGTCAAAAACTTGTGGATAGGTTTTTCACACATAGATTTATTCTTTTGCCAAAAAGTTCCTGAAGTCTGTTAGTTTGTACAAATTTGTTCTTAGAACAGAGCCTACAGCAGGGGGTGAATGATACTGGCTGAGATGGTTTTTCTGAATTCTACCCCAACACTGATGTTTTAGTTCTGTAGTACACTTCCAGACACCAGGAGAGCAATTTCCCACCAATTTGTAGCAGGAACCTAAAGGAAATGGATGAGTGAAGCCTCTGATGGGCTTAATGCACTTTAAATGTTGACAGATTCTTTCCCAGTCCCCCTGTGCCTCCATCTCGGAGAAGAAGAAAAAAGACTAAAAATCTTGTTTCTACTTTCTGTAGTTATATTCCCCCCAAAACGAACCTCTGGTCCCTGACTATAAAAAAAATATTTACCTCCGAGGTTTAACCTGAAGCACAGACCAGTTTGCAGATACCTGGAAGAGAATAGGGGTTAGTTGAACCTTTCACAGAATACGAATGGATAATTCTACAGTTTTTATTCTGCATCATCTTTCGTTCTTCAGGAGAGAGTAGCTCTTAAGTATGATGGACAAGGACACATGGTGAATGTAAATAGCCAGAAAGTGGTGATGGGTAGTAGTATGTTTTCGTTATATTTGCATGGCCATATTCGGAATTTAAGATGAATGTCAATTGGAATTACAGGTCCTTCATTCCTTCACTGATGCTATTTTTGATGAGTGGATGAAAAGATTCAACCCATTGGACAGTGCCTGGCCCCAGGAGCTGGCACCCATTGGTCATAACCAGATGTTTAACATGGTGCCCTTCTTTCCTCCTGTCACCAATAAGGAAATGTTTCTAACTGCTGAGCAACTTGGCTATAGCTATGACATTGATCTGGCAGGTAATAGTATCTACTTCTATTTGAATTACAGAATTCTTTCTTTCTGAGTCACACAACAGCCAGGCACCAAGTATTTTAGTTGATGCAGGATCTTTGTAGTTGATGCCACAGGATTAATCTGCAGATTTTAAAGGTCCAGCTATTTTCACAGCAACCTTTTGAGCCAAATCAACATGAGGAAGCTTTAAATCCAGGAGACAATTGGAACCCTTCTGACCCTGATTTTTATATTCCCTACATTAAATCTATAATGGCTGTGCTTCTCCCCATTTCAGTACATCTGGGTTACCTCTCCACTTCAATACATCTCTTTCATTGGTTTTTAAATGCAAACATATATTTCTATTTTTAAGAGATGTGGTGGAGGACCTAATGTTTTTATGCTGTTTTTTTTTAATCTTTGAAGAATGATGCTAACCTACAATGTTGTTATACCTCACAATGTTTCTCTACTTTTTCAGAATCTGCTGAAAAATCCCAGGCTTGGGCTCTGATGGTAGGATCCAGTCTTGTAGGAGCTCTCATAGTTTTAGCTGTGCTGGTCCTTCTGCTTATCTTCTTACAACACAAGAGACACCGGAAAGGCTTTGAGCCACTAATGAATGCACAGTTCAATGTAAAACAGTATATGAATGAGCCATAGCAATAAAGCATTAGACATCCAGTATATTTATTTACAGCAGTTTTTCTCAATCTTGGTGACTTTAAGATGCATGGACTTCAACTCCCAAAATTCCCTAGTGAGCATGCTGGCTGAGGAATTCTGGGAGTTGAAGTCCACACATCTTAAAGCTGCCAAGGTTAAGAAACATTGATTTAGAGCACACTTGTTTCAACATTATAAAATTAGGTGCTTAGGAAGGAGTCTTCTAAGCACGTAAGAATTTTTGTGAAAGGCATTTATTCATCATTATATTCTTTTAGAGAAATTATCTCAGCACAAGTTTCCAAAAACTGCAAATAGACAAGACCAGAGACATAAATTTGAGGAGGGTGGCCATGTACGAGGGCAATTTGGAAATAAACCTCTGTTTGGTTATCAGTGACAGACACTTGCAGATACAGAACTTTTATTATACACATTAGAAAACTACAACATTACATTACTTTTTGACATAATCGCCTTTCAAATTGAGGTACTTGTCATAATGTGTTAACAAGGTTTGAAATTCCTTCCGCAAAAAAAATCTCCTGCCTGGGAATGAAGCCACCCTGTAACAGCATCGTGAACCCATTCAGTGTGTTTTGTGCTCCTCAGGAAGGAGTTTTGGTACCGCACAGAATTTGCGGTATCCCAATTTTTCTGTCACTACCTCATACAAAATAGTCCGAAAAAATTGGGGAAAGTGTAAAGAAAGTGCGAATATCGGGAACTGATGGACTTCACGGACCTTTTTGTCAATTTCCTGCACAAGTTCATCGCTGATTACAGATGGGCGGCCACTTCTTGCCTCATCATGCACGTCAGTTCGTCCATCTTTAAACATGCGACACCATTGATGTATGACACCTTCACTCATCACATTTGGTTTGTAAACATTATACAGTTTGTGATGAATGGCAGCTGCCAAAAGTCTTTTCGCACACACGAATCGTATTAGTGCATGCACTTCACATTTGGTGGGATTTTCTATGGCAAGGTTCATTTTCAGTAGATCTAGCAGACAAGTCAACTGCAACACAACCTTTTCCTTCCATTCCTCACTGCCTACTGAACTACTGCACACGGCGCCATATAATGGGCATCGCTATCCCCGCCTATTTCTTGCACATGCTCAAACAGAGGTTTATTTCCAAATTGCCCTCGTATATTTAAGGAGTAAATAAAGAGGTCACAAAGAGGGACATAAGACTGTCTGTACACCCAAGCTCTAAGGATAATGTTTTACAACGCCATCATCTAAGATCACTAGCTAATCACAGAGCTGCTCAAATCTTACTGCATACCTGCTTAGCTTTTCTGTTATTTTATTATGTATTTACTGCACTGTGTTATAAACAACACTCCTATAACCACTTCTGTGAGAAAAAGCATCAGCATTGCTCCCTTAACTATATTCTCTTGAGTCTATGTATTCATTTATTTTAGAAGCTAATTCCAGGAATAAATCCCAGGACAATCAACCAAAGAGTGAGTGCAGAGAAGAGCAACAAAGATGATTGGGTGGGAAGGAAGCTAAAATATGAAGAATAGTTGCAGAACTTGGTTATATCTAGTCGAATAAAGAAAAGGACTACATGATAGCAGTCTTTCAATATTTGAGGGGCTCTCTCAAAGAAGAGGGGGGCAACCTATTCTTCAAGGCACCTCAGGGTATGACAAGAAATAACAGATGGAAACCTATCAAAGAGAGATCCAACCTAGAACTAAGGAGAAATTTCCTGAAAAATGAGGATAATCAGTGAACAGGTTGTCTTCAGAAGTTGTGGGTGCTCCATCACTAGAGGTGTTTCAGAAGACATTGGATAGCCATTGTCTGGAATGCTATAGGGTATTCACTTGAGCAGGAGGTTAGACTAGAAGATCTCTAAGGTCCCTTCCAACTCTGTTATTCTGTTCTGTTCTACTCAATGTCCAAACAAAAACAGAAAATGTGTGTTTTACTTGTATTTATCTAGAAATAAATTCTGTGGTGCTTGACAAGACTATGTAATGTTCTCCAGTCACCAGCTCTAAGCCAGAGATCTATGGTGGATGTTGATGCTCAAATCCATTAAAAGCTACTCTTATTATCCACCTTAATATATCAATAACCACCTGAAGGTTCTAAGAGAGGCTGGATTTAGCTGCCAATTCAAAGTTATAGCATGTCAGAAATCTAAAAAATTCTAGGCAAAGGAGAATGCTAGTCTACTTAGCTGGCCTAACATAACGAAATTGCAAAAGCATCTTTTGCTGTTTGTTTTCAGTGACAGGTGGAATGGAAATTTCGAGTTGTCCCCCCCCCTAAAAATCAGTCAGAAACTGTGATTTGTTCTTGGCTTCTCATCTGTCTAAAACTAGGAATCCCAGTTTGCACATGCCTGGAAAGTTTGGAAGCGGACCCTCCAAAATTACTATAGTATTAAATGTTACATCTGAGAGGAAAATTAATTAATTACAATATTTAAATATTAATAGACCAATTTCATGGGAAGTAATCATATTAATACTAATGAATGAATTTTGATTTGAATTTAAATTGCCTGAAATTCTACTTCAGTGCCTTCATTTTTGTCTTGTCACTTTCTCATTTAAGGCACTCACTTTTAGGAAAATGGCTCCAGGCAGCCCTTTGTGTTGCCTGAAAGAGCTTGGTCCCACTTGGGGATATAAAAAGTCAAGTCACTGTGAAATCCCAGACACCACTAGTGTGATGCTGGGAGGAATTCTAGATCAGGGTTTCTTAGTTTCAGCAAATTCAAGATGTGTGAACGTCAACTCTCAGCATACATCTAAAAATGGCTGAGATTGAGAAACGCTGTTCTAGATCGTACATTATGACTGAACAAGTGCAGGCAGATACAGCTTTCTCTGGCCTTAAAAACATGAAATTGTCCTGCGTTTTACATGTTTGTCTCCTCCACTTGTACAAGGAAGGCGCTTTCTATTTTTGGTCATACTGTATGATTTGGAACCCCATCATCTATGGTAGGTTAGATTAAAGGTTGAAAAGCAGCTGCATTCTCTCTCATTTCATAACATCAGCAGTCTTGGAGGGGCCAGCTGAACCAGTGAATTTTCTGCTCAGGGCAGCATGGTGCAACATTGCAGCAATGTTTAGATTTGCAGGGCTTTGAAGCAATCCACGGCACTTGGGGTGATCTGTCATCTTCACCCCACTTTTCGCTGGGAAAAGTAACTGACCAGCTGCATTGCTGAATTTTTTTTCTCCCTGAAACTAGATAGTCATTGACAGCAAGCAGGCAGGAACGGTATGTGGCAGGAGATGGTAAAGCTCCAACTCTGGCAAGATTTAATGTTCTTCTAATATCTCTTCTTGAGTGGAAATTTCAGGATATTCCATCTGAAAAAAAAGACTGCCCAGTTGGCAGATCCAGAAAAAGAAACTTCTAGGACATTATTTTACCAAGAGTATAAACTTTATTGAATATGCTATATTGGCACAGATGAAGTGAAACCAGCTCTGGATTTCCCACACAAAAGCTAGCATAGTTAATTTCCCCCTTCCCCTATGGGCCACCCACAGTCCATTATGTCCACCAATCACTTCTGTTCATTTTGTTATGGGAACCAGCCAGCCACGGTAGGACATACTGCTCAATGTATCCTTGGGTTTGAGCACTGTCGCGTGGGAACCGGTGATACTCAGATGCAATGCCCCCCATCTTTGCATTCCATCCCACCTCCTCCCTTTTCTTTGTCAAGCTGCGAAGCAGAATATAGGGGAAAGTGTGAGTCAGTCTTGACAGAAGGAAACTTCAGGCTTTGTTGTTCTTATTACAAGGATGCCTGGTTACAACTCCTTGTCTAAGCCACTGTGGGAAGTCAGTCCCCCAGAGAAGGAAATATTAAAAGGGCAGGAAAATATATTTCCTCAAAGGATCTTAAAGAGGCAGAAAAGCATGCCCAGTTTTTCTTAATAGCCCCAAGTCTCCCTTCCCCAAGCAGAAACCAGTTCTATAGAAATGCAGGAAGGTTGAAGCTAGAAGCTTAGGAAGACCAAGACTCCTAAAATCTACATACTCCACCCAAACTCTAAGACAGGACATAAAAGGATGAACACAGAGATACCAAAGGGCACACTCAGACTCAGGTCAAAGTTCATGCCACAGGAACAACTCCAAGCAAAAGGCTCCAGAGAGTATAACACCCCATTCCCTACATGTGCTCACTCTCTTTTCTGCCAGAGCCATCTTTCTGTCTGGCTCTTCTCTTCAATAAACTGCAACCTTCTTTCTAAAGCAGTCACCATGTTTATTCTCAGCTTTGAATGAACCACGATGAAGACTTTTCTTTCAACACCACCCAAATTCATGTTATTTGCAGATATTATTGTCCAACAGATGTGATGATCTACTCCTGAATGTAGCTAAGCTTTTCTTTATTATTGCTAAAATGTCTTGTGTTGGGTTTTATAATCAGAAGGTGCTTTCTTCATTTTGAATTTTTTTAATGACAATAAAGTTTTACCATTCAAACCAATATTTTGGGGGGAAAAACAACAAAATAATAATCTTTGTTTCCTATCAGATTTCCAGGGGGAAACTGAGCATTAGCATCTTCTCCACTTCTTTCTTGATTTCAGCCTAATCAAATGATAAGCCAGCCATGAGTGAATTTCTTTAAAACTGTAGATTAATGAAGAGAAGTTAAAGTCTATACAGATTCCTATCTTCAAGTTGAAATATAATATTGGGCTGCAAATTAATTTCCTTCTTTCCTTCTTCTCTCACATCCTTCCTTCCGACTTTTTAAAATGTGCATCCTATTTTGAGCCTTCTGCAATTCCTGATTGTGCTTATTTTTACTTTTAAACCACTCAGGAAATCTTCCTGAGAACTATCTAAAATAGTGCCAAAGAGGTTTTGGGGATGTCTCATTATTATGATGCCAAGCAGCAGGTTCTCAGAATGAACAATTCTATACATTGCACTAGACTTTAAAGGGTTTTTTGTTTTGCATAAAAATGGCGGCACGCTGTATCCTCTAATAGTTCTGCTTTAATTTAATGTATTCCATGATTTGTAACACTTGGTTTCACCTCCTTACACTCTCCATCAAAATATGCTTGTGCAGGCTGATTAACAAATTAGATTATACATTCTAAGAGAGCTTGTTGTTAATTTAATTGAAACCTAATTGTGACTTCATTAACACCTTCTAATTCCCTGCCCCATTAATACTTAAGGTTATTCAAGATATCAAGCAATTCAAAAAACAAAACAAAACAAAGCATGTATTTGAAAGTAAATTCCAGCTGGTTCTACAGAACTTGCATCTGTCTCAGAGGCTAGCTGTTCTCTTCTTCTACCCTGGCCCTTTGGAATAGGCAACCATCCAGAGATACAGATGGCTCCCATCCTGATAATGTTCTGAAAGGTGATATTTTCCCATACCTCAGGAGAGGATGGTAGTGGGGATCCTTGTAAGACTTTTGTATTGTTTTGTATGGATTTTTCCTGGACACCTAGGATTTTTTCTTTGTTTTATGGTTCTGATTTATTATTATGTAAAGCACTCAAGAGTCAGAGTTGAATCTTTATGTAATTAATGTAATGAAGGAAGGATAGATGCTGGATAGGTAGTTATTCAAGGAATGCACCATTTTTGGGATATCTTCGTCCCAAATCAATTGGGATTTATAATTGGATAGTAGTCTGCTACTGTCATCATCTCTACAAGGTATGAGGAACAGAGTTGGCATTCTGGTGGATAAAAGTGAGATTCAGATTGTAGCTCTTTTTTAGGCTGCAGGTAGAGATATTTACATGGAAATAAGTCCCATTAGACCTGATTTAGCAAAGCTTGCACAATTCTTACCGACAAAAAATAGTTATTTATTTAATACTCCCCTCCCACCGTCATCTAAAAACTTTGCAGTTTACCATGTTATGGCCACCATTTGGAGTACATCGAAAACATGTCTTTATTCTCGCACTGTTTAGTACAAGTGCTGCTTTACAAATACTCCCAAATGATGGCCTTCTAGGTTTCAGATAACATAACTTTGCATAAAGCACTATCCATGATAAGACATGATTGGGAAGACCCAAGGTTTAGAACAGGGGTCCTCAACCTTGGCAACTTTAAGACTTGTGGACCTCAACTCCCAGAATTCCTCAGCCAGCAAATCTGGCTGAGGAATTCTGGGAGTTGAAGTCCACAAATCTTAAAGTTGCCAAGGTTGAATACCCCTGGTCTAGAATATCTTCAGCCAAGATAACTCACTGGATAATTTTGATTCTGCCACAGAGGATTGTTTTTGTAGGAATAAAATGAAGGGGAATCTCCATATAAGCTGGCCTGAGCTCTTGGAGAAAGGACTGTATATCAACCAACCAATCAAATAAAAATAAATAAATATCTATGTCAGCCACTTTATGTTCACTGGGCCTCAGTCCCAGTTTGTGAGTCTGCACCTTTCCTGAGTCCTTTGCAAACAGAGAAGAGTATCGATGCTGGGTGAACAGAATATATGAACAGAATATATATGAACAGAAAAGAAACGCAGGCTGGTTTGGTCTATTAGGACTAAAGCTGTAAAACATGCAACGCTACTTCTTTTACTCATATCATCCTATAGCAGAGTGACTCATAAAGAAAGATTTATAACAAAGGATTGTCTTTATTATAGTTAGCTTTTGGCAATTTGTTTGCACTCAAGTCTTATGACAGTGATGTATGATTCAGCCAGTAGGTATCATAATGACTTCTTAAGTGAAAATGAAAGATCTCCTGCTTATTAGGTGAACCATAAAAAGAAAAAAAAGTACTAATTCCCTGAACAATTTTGTACTCTTTGAATGAAACTCGTAGCCGAGGCAAAGAGAGCGGTGCAAGCAATCCCATAACTAAACAACATCTTGCTTATGTGTATCTCTACTGACCAACTATGGTTGGGAATGCAGGGAAGTGAGGTTCTTTAGTGCCTAATCACCTGGGGGCAATTCTTCTGTGGTACATATGGTCAACTTGTCACAGGCTATGAGAGAAGGTATAGGCCAGGGGTAGTCAACCTTGGCTCTTTTATGACTCGTGGACTTCAACTCCCAGATTTCCTGAGCCAGCCATGCTGAGGGAAAGGGAGAGGTTTCCAAGCTGAGCCATGGCTGGCTCAGGAATTCTGGGAGCTGAAGTCCACGAGTCATAAAAGAGCCAAGGTTGCCTACCCCTGGTATAGGCATATTCCTCTGATCATTGATTAAGAAAAAGAATCTCTTCTCAAAAGGCAACTATACGACTGCTTTCCCCAGCTGTGGAGGTGGTCAAGTAGGCTGGGAATTTAAAAAACAACAACACAGAACATAGAATAACAGGATTGGAAAGGACCGTGGAGGTCTTTAGCCCAACCCCCCTCAGCAGAAATTAATTGAATTGAATTCTTTTGCATCAGAATGTGACTAGGTTGGGGAAGGCTAAGCTAGAAAACTGCCCAGTTCTTTAGCTGGGTTTCTTAGAACGCTTTGGCTTTCTCAAATATATTAGAAGCTATTCTAGTTCTTTATTTATTTAATGAAGTGCCACACAGCAATGAGATATAAAGAACTGCAGGCTGGTCTACATTTATTTTCTGGAAGTGTGAATGTGAATAATCACTGCATGGACAATAGACACCAAAGCCTCTGAAGAAATAAACCTGAGAATTCTCCAACATCAAATTCTCACTGAGAACCCTGTTGTCAACTCTACAACGAACCTGGCTGAAGCCATCTTGCTCGTTCTAGGTTGCCACAAGAAAGGGAGGGGGTGTGGAGTATTTTTGCTAGTCTAAACAATTCTGGGTCCCATGGGAACCAAGGTCATTCTATCAGTTAGTTTAAAGGATTGAGTGTTTTGCTAGAAAGCCCGCCAAATTATTCTATTGGGGAACATAGCTGATTGCATAGCACTTGTGTGGCTCATCACACACATTTAACATTTAAGAACGTGTGGATAATTGATGTGGCAATACCAGGATATAATAGAATAGAAGAGAAAGAATTGAAGGCAATCACAAAGTATCGAGTTCTGAAAATCAAGATTAAAAGATTATGCCAAAAACTGGCCATGGTGGTCCCAGTAGTTATTGGCACGCTGGGTGCCATACCAAAACATCTTGGATAGTACTTAGAAAATCTTACAGAATAATTGACAAAATTCCTATTTGTCAATTACAAAAGATAAACACAAACTCAGATAAACAACAACACATGACATATCACACCATCTCATCATTTATTTTACAAAAAGAAAGCCAAAATGGAGAATTAAGTACTAAGTACACCCTTACTACTTCCATACAGTAGGTACTGTATGAAGAGGCTAAGAGGCAGCCAGGTGCTGCTAATCAAGTGCCCTTGATCAATTGATCATCAGATACTGTGACTACCTCTATAAAAGCCGAAGTTTTAGGATTTTGCCAGTCTCCAGCATAGAAGTGTGTGTTAACATAATGCCAACAAGAAAAGACATCAATGATGATCTTAGAGAAGCAACTATTGCTGCCCATCAATCTGGGAAGGGTTATAAGGTCATTTCCAAACAATTTAAAGCCCATCATTTGACTGTCAGGAAGATTATTCACAAGTGGAAAACATTCCAGATAGTTGCCAATCTTCCTAGGAGTGGATGTCCCAGCAAATTCATCCCAAGATCAGATGGTGCAATGTTCAGAGAAATTGAAAAAAAAATCCAAGAGTTACATCTCAGATTCTACAGGCTTCAATTAGCATCTTAAATGTTGAAGTTCATGACAGTAAAATTAGAAAAAGACTGAGCAAGTGTGGTTTATTTGGTAGGGTTGCCAGGACTTCTGGAACATGGTCCTTTGGCTAGACAAGACCAAAGTGAAGATGCTTGGTCATAATGCACAGTGCCACATTTGGTAAACACCAAACATAGCATATTAGCACAAAAATACCAATTGTCAAGCATGGTGGTGGAGGGGTGATGATTTGGGCTTGCTTTGCAACCATAGGATTGGTCACTTTGCAGTCATTGAGTTGACCATGAACTCTTCTGTATACTAAATTATTCTAGAGTCAAATGTGAAGCCATCTGTCTGACAATTAAAACTCATTGAGTCATGCAACAGAATAATGATCCCAAGCACACCAGCAAATCTACAACAGAATGGCTGAAAAACAAAAGAATCAAGGTGTTGCAGTGGGCCCAGTCAAAGTGAAATGCTGGGGGGGGGAACCTCAACAGAGTTGTGCATAAACAAATGCCCCAAAACCTCAATGAGCTGAAGTGATGTTGTAAAGAAGAGTGGGACAAAATTCCACCACAACAATGTGACGAGAGACTGATAGAGTCTTACAGAAAATGATTACTTCAAATTATTCCTGCTAAAGATGGTTCTACAAGCTATTGAATCATAAGATGTACTTAGTTTTTCATACATGGCTTCTCCTTTTTGGCTTTCTTTTTGTAAAACAAATGATGATATACTGCAATATGTCATGTGTTGTTCATCTGAGGTTGTATCTACCTACTTTTAAGAACTGCTAAGGACCAGATGATTTTTACTATGTCCTGAGATATAAAACCATAGAACTCAAAGAGGGTGTATTTTCTTTTTCACATGACTGTATACAGTATAGTCATTGATGCATTACACCTTCCTAGGTTCTTGGGAAGACCTATGAAGACCAACACTAGCTAAGAACTGGGAGCTGTGATTTTGCATTGTTGTGTATATAATAATACTGAAGTAAGAATTAACCAGCCATTAAATGGAAACCTTATGTAGGGCTGAAAAAAAACTCTTCTGTTGAACCAAGAGACTCTTCATAACTGCTAAATGATAGTCCTGATGGAGCCTGTAGCTTGTGAAAGGGACTAGCAGGGAGCTGAAAACATCTAGTTGATACTAATGTAAGAAGCTACTGAAGTTTTGGGAATTAAAATGATTATTTGGCTGAAAATATAAAAAGAGAGTTCCTTATGCCCCAGAAAACCAATTCCTGAGTTCCAATATCTTCCTGGTTAAAAAAAGAAGAATCTAAGAATCTTTTTATTTAGGCCAGAGGGGGTGACTAACACATTTTTCTTATGGAAGAAGTAGCATAAATGTTCATTTTAGGAACGTTTGTTGCTGTTATTCTTTAAAATGATAAGGGAAGCTGAAGGTTTACTTTAACACCTGCTGCTATCTTACCACACCCATGCTACCTGTGCAAGACTTCAAATCTGCTACATTGTCCAGAACAAACTTTCTTAAGGCACATTCACTGGAAACCCATTTAAGCGTTGTTTGTTGTACTGGACCATCAAGAAGGGTCTTTGTTTTTTGCATTGTGACCCAGCAATATCTAAGTATTTCTGGAATGCAATTATTATAAGCCAGGTAAAGAAAAGCACATCAAATGATATAGAATACGTGTGTTTAAGAAGCACCAAGTTTTTACATTTTTATTTCCTAATTCTGAAATTCAACACACTTGGTAGATTTAATAGCTCTTTCACATTCCAAGGCAATGTGACATATGAGAAAAAGACAATTTAACCTCTAGGGCAGTGGTTCTCAACCTGTGGGTCGGGACCCCATTTGGGGTCGATCGACCATTTCACGGGGGTCGCCAAGCAAGGCTGTCTGCCATTTTTTTTGTCTGCCATTTTTTTTGTCCGCCATTTTTTTTGTCTGCCATTTTTTTCCCTTTTCTGGCGGGTGCCTTACCTCCCTTGGGCTGGGCCAGCTGGTGGTCGGCCTGCTCGGTCTCTGCCGCTTGCCAGCTACACCTCAGCCGGCGCAGGGGGCGGAACCACGCATGCGTGGCGCTCCCAGGCAGGGAAAGTCCTCGACTTACGACCAGTTGGGTAGTCCTCGACTTACGACCGGTTTAGTCCTCGACTTACGACCGGTTGGGGTCGCAGCATTAAAAAGGTTGAGAACCACTGCTCTAGGGGGTATTTGACAGCCTTGTGCACATCTTACACAAAGCAGTCATGGTACCTACTATGAAGAAGTAAACAGAGAAATATGAGGGGACAAATTCATTCCTGATTTTAGCTCACATGGTAATTCACACAGTCAAGACAATTAAATGGAGACATGCTTTCTGAGTTCCGTGTTATTTAACAACACCTGTCAGCATCAGCTCTGGTTTGGGAGATGGAACCAGGATCACGACTTAGCTCTTGGCATCTTCTTTGGGCTGATCTTACTCTTGCTCAGAAACAAATATTCCTTTTGAGAAGCTCAGGCTGTGCCTGCTACTCTCAAGTTAAATCAGCCATGGAAAACCAGGCATACAATGAGATCACAGGTTTTGTTCAAATTTGGGCCAAATCTTTGTTAATGGAGAGACACAACATCCATTTCAGCATAGCTGGACCCCAACTAAGAAGCATCAGTGACAAGTGAGGACAGAATGGTACTCAAAGGTACAGAGTAACCATATAACTGAATAACCACATACAGCTGAGGATCAATCCAAACAGCAGCACTTCCTCATACACCTTCCAGGTGTTCAACCTTAATGTTAAAACAATATAAAAACAGCTGTTCAAGCAGCTGTTTTTTTGGACATGTTTAATATGCCTGCTGGGAATCAGAAGAGCTACATTTTAGGAGATAATAGCTTGAGGAAGATTCAAGTATGTATATTTTTTAAAAATTGGGTAACGTCAGAAAACAAAAAGTATTGCAAGAAATCTTGGAATGTGGAAACTTAATTTGTTCCTTAATCTTGAGAAAAGTGAATGTGGTTAATTAATCAGACGAGACATCTGATCAGAAAACATCAGTAAATCATCTGTACAAATGTGAATAGAGGGTGCTACAATGGGCAGATTAGTGGATGACAGTCTTAACACTTTTTCCCACGTTTGTGATTGTTTCATCATAATTGACTTTTAGCATCTTTTAGATCAATGTTTCATCATTTTAATATCTGTTGACTTCAACTCCTAGACTTTCACAGTCAGCAGAATTCAAGGAAACTATGTGATTGACATTTTCTCTCCTAACACAAAGTCAGTTCACCAATATCTGGGTCTTTGCAAGTGGCTGCTGCTGTCTGAAATCAGAAACTTTGTGTGGCTGATCCTGATTAGAACTCAGATGGGAGACCATGATGGCCACAGGACTCACAGGGAAATCAACAAGGACAGCAAAGAAGAGGACAATGGCAAACTATTTCTGTCTTTTTTCCTAGAAAACTTTGTGATGTCCTGCAGTCTAGCTTGACTAGAGGGTACAGCTTTGAAGAGTTGAAAGTCATAGACCGGTAGGAAGGTTTTTGTTCTCTTGTATGGCAGGCTGGGAAGAAATCAGCTTTGGATCTACTAATTATTCCCTAGGAGGTTTACAAGAGACTGGTTTCTAATTCCCAAATGTTTGGAATATAGCAATTACATCGCTCCTCACCTCCGTAATAGATTATATTGCCCAAAGGAAGAGAAGCCTGGCGGGACTTAGACTTGAATTTTGAGTGGAAATGAGACCAGTACAGTTCTGATTATTTAAAGAAATTCCTACTTCAGTTTTCTTGAAATCAAAGTGAATGTCTAAGTGGTTTGGCTTATGGATCTTATGAACAAGCCTGAAGTCTGATCATCAGGATCACATAAGAGTAGATTACAATTTCACATCGGATCATGTTATCCAGACGCAACCTGCAGATATTTTAAGTCTTTTGCAGTTAATTAACTTTAAAGGAAAGCACATAAGAGTACAGTCATCATCACCAAATCAAGCTGTTCTGCATATGTCTGTATCCCACAGATTTACACAAATGCATGAGTTTGAAGTTAGCTCTGCAAGAGGCTTCCAGGGGCAGTTTGTCAAAAAATCAAGATAGTGATTGCAACTGTGTGGTCAAAGTCCCTTTTTTACATGCATTGTACATGTGATATCACAAAAAAGCACACTTGACTCTTTGGACACTTTCCCTGTCCATGTGGAACTTATGCAAATCCTCAAAGATTAGATGGGACCTTCAGAGACTTTCCAAAATTACTTTGGATTGATACCTTAACAGGACCAAAGGTGGAAATTATGAAATATATGGGGGATACAGGTAATCCTAGTTTAGCGACCACAGTTGAAGCTGGCAATTAAGTGAAGCGTTCACTAAATGAAACTGCAATGGCACTTATGATCTTATTTCAGCTTCCTTTGCTTTTCAGACCTGCGAAGATGATAAATGGGAGGATTCGTTGCAACGTTATTTTTTCATCAGAGTAACAGCAGTTGCTGTACAAGGCAGATACTAAGCGAGGACTACCTATATTTGAATTGTATTTAATTAACTCATTTTAATGAAAATGTGATTAAAAAGATTTTTTTCACCATTGGGCTCCGTATATGTCCACCGTGTATGCCGTTCCATGACATCATACTATTCAAAGACCAAATGCAAATTGCAGATCTGAAAAAAAAATGATTGCGTATTCCTGCTATAAAGAAATGGGCAGAAAGTCTCCTGTTTGACTTTTGCACTTGTCAATAGTGAAAGGATGACAACACATACACACAAAAAGCTGGTTGACAAAACATTTTCCCCCTACAAAGATGTGTCAACCCTGAGCTTGTAATTAAGAAGTTAAAATCTGTGATTTTTATATATATATTTATATTTATATTCATATATATAAAAATAGATGGCCATACTAAGACTAAAAAAGTGAAAGAAATTCGGAGTGTCAGTACTATATATATTATATATGTATATAGAGAGATATTTGTGTGAGTGCGTGCACGTGTAGGAGTGTCAATAGTATAGCAATAGGATTCCCTTTTGATACAATAAACAATATGAAGAAAGTTGTTTCTATGAAAAGTTAAGATATTGATCCAATTACTATTATTGGCTTCTTTTAAATTGGCCATTTCAGGTATGTCAAACAGCACAGGTTCAGAAAATTCTGTTCGAGGTCAAAAGTGAAAGTAAGAAAGAAAGATTACTGTATATCATAAGAGATTTGTGTGTTGGGGGGATGGAAGGTCTGTCCAATGTTTTAAATTAAATTCAAGAATTGTTAAAAAATTGCTGCAGATGGGTGGTGATAGAGGATAAAGGGATCTGCAGAGGTTTGTTAAAAATGCCATGATTGGGGTCCAGCCATGTGATTGAAGCCCCACCCCTTTTTATGTGCAATTCATGAATATGGTAGGCCTCTAAAAAGAGGAGGGGCTTCGATTACATGATCATGGCTGCCATTTTGATTTTTTTGACACCATCCTGCAGATGCCCCCATCAGGCACTCCTGTGCCCATGTTGTAACATGGGTCAAACCAATTGCAACAAAAGCCTTAGATGGCAAACAGAAACTGGTGAGAGCAAAGGGACAGGAAGGTACTCAGAAAATGTCCTATTTTTGCTTGAAACCTGTACGCCAATTCTTCCATTTACAGTTAAGAATAAACATAGTTACACCTGTGTTACAAAAAAAACCAACCCCCAAACCCACCAGACGCCAAGATATTCTCTCAGTGACTAACATCATTTTGGTGATTTGAAGTGAAATACAGAAGTGTCCTAGATAAGAGAGCTTGGATTTCCTGTGTGTGCATATGTGCGTGCTTATTATTCGGCCTTGGAATAGCTTTATTTTCAGCATGTTTCTTCTTCCTATTCTCCTTTTTTTTCTAATGGAAAAAAAATAAAAATAAAAGCCCATGTCGGGTCCCCTAAATCTCCCCCCCTTTCTTTCTGAAGCATAAAAGCAAACAATATTCTGAAAAGTCTTCTAGAATAAAAGTGTGAGAGAAGAGATCGCTGAGAAGCAGACATTGTGTTCCACAGATGGAAACCAGAAGAGCTTCTTCTAGGCCCCGGCACTCTTTGTGAAAGTGCCAAGCCGGGCAGGGTGCAGGGCTGCTTCTTTCTGGTAGAAAACCGAAAGGGTTGGTGGTGTGGTCCATTGTCTGAGGGCATCAGAAAAGGAGCAAACTGGCTGTTCTGTTCTTTTTCAATAGCTAAAAGGCAGTCAGGGCTGACCGGAGCCAGGATTATCTGCAGTGTCTTTGCAGGAGAAAGACTGTAAGAAGGAGGAAGCCCGTGAGGACGGATGGGCTGGGCTGGCTGGCTGAAGAGTCCACTTCCCTCCTGTCTGAGTCAATGAGAGGAGTTTCTGTGGTGATGAATTCAAACTCTGTTGGACAAATGTCATCTGTACAGCCGCTTCCACTACCGGAGCCACTGGTCTCCTCACCTATAGAACCAGGGAGAGAAAGAGAGAAATCAGGGAAGAGCTTTCGAGAACAGCTCAGTTTAGTTTCAAGCTGTACATGGAGAGGGGAGTAGCTCCAGATGGCTTTCATTGTCTGAGAACTACTGCCTGATGGGTCTGAATGCACCACTTGGAGGACCATCAGCTTCCAGGAGGGATGGTTCAGAACTCCTTTCCATGACCTCATAGCAGGTCCCACATTGACCATAAGGCAGGGGTGTTACATGTGGAAGAAGGATATGCCGGGGTCACAGTGAATCCCACAAAGGTATTCTCAAAAAGGCCACAAATTGAAGCAAACATAAGGACCAAATTATTTAATTTGAATTTTTGAAAAATACATAGCTGCCTTTTAAGAGACTTCAGTGGGAAAACTGTCAATAAAGTTGCTCTGCTGACACAGATTATTAAATTACCCCATTGAGTGATAGCCCATGAGTTTGGGCCCAAAGAAATAACAGAATTGAAATAGCAAACAGAAAATCTGTAAGCAAATTGCAATCTGGATATTTCCCCAAATGTAGTAAAAGGTATAGTAGTGTTTTTACAGGGTGCTCTTAGCCAAATTTACTGAAAAATATTTTTTTCCTCCAGGGGGGACTTACTTATCTATTAATATTTCATTTAAAACAAAAAAATTATTTTGTTTTTGCACATAGGAGGGTTATATATTAAAAAAATTAACACAGTATAATAATGCTGGAAAATGAATAAAATATATAAGTAGAATTAGAATTAGAATTCTTTGTTGGCCAAGTGTGATTGGACACACAAGGAATTTGTCTTCGGTGCATAAGTTCTCAGTGTACATATAAGCTATACTGTAAGTGATAAATCGTGATCATAGTCATGGTAAAAATATATTCATCATTAAATCATAAGATACAACACTTAGTGATAGTCATAGGATACTAAATAAGCAATCAACATAAATTGTACTAGGAAACTAAATAAAACAATATAAATAATAAGATATAAGCAACAAAGTTATAGTCATAAGTAGGTAAGGAGATACTGTAGGTAATAGGAAAGATGAGAAGAATAATAGTAATACAGCATTATTAAATAGTTTGACAGTGTTATGGGAATTAGTTGTTTAGCAGAGTGATAGCATGGGGGGAAAACTGTGTCTAGTTGTTCTGGTGTGCAAGTATCAATAACAATAACCCATCATTCCTCCTAGATAATAAAATAATGTGAACATCTCAGGAGGAACAGCTCTGCCCGGGTGATGCTTAATGTGTAAGGATTTATTGACCTTGGGCATGGCACAACTTTTTTTTTTCTCTCCAAGATGCGGCAGAGTAGAGCAGCTAGTTTAGTTTCTGAGGTAAATATTGTACAAAAATAAAAATGCAATGTGTCCATGTATGAGAAAAGAAAGGGAACTGCTACTATTTTTTTTAAAAAAAAAATCCATCTAACACTTGGTATTTATGTACAAGTCAATTCCTATCCATAATATTTCCTAATAAACTAACTTTAGTTATTTTTTTTCTACTGCTGCTGAATTTAACCATCCCTAACATATTTAAAATGTAGTTAACTATTCTTTATCTGGTGAGAAGAAAGCTTTTCACTTTTTACCCCATTAATTTTATGTAGATGTCTACAGGTTCCATCTTAAACCTTTTTGGTAAATCAATATACATACCATGAAACTATTAAAGTATTAAACTATTAAAGAATTTTAAATGTGGATGTGTGTGTGTGTGTGTGTGTGTATACCCAATAAATCAATCAATAAACACACACACTTGTGTGCTTGTGTATAAAATGAAAAAATAGTAGCATAGTTCCAAAAATATTCTCTCAATGGGAGCTCCTGCAGTTTTAAAAGCCAGCTTTTCAAGAGTTTATTAAAGGTTCATTCTAATACAGAAATTTTCAACAAATCTTTTATGTTAGCACAAGACAACTGAGAGTTGTGCATTCATCTTTTGCTCTAGTCTATGGCCTACATCAGGGGTCTTCAAAGTTGGCCATTTTATGATTTGTGGACTTCGACTCCCAAAATTTCTCAGCCAGGCATGTTGGCTGAGGAATTCTGGGAGTTGAAGTCCACAAGTAAAAAAGGGGCCAAGTTTGAAGACCCCTGGCCTACATATACAGAGTTTTCAGAAGCCACCAAAGGAGTATCCCAACCCTTTGCTTCTCCTGGATTGGGCTTCTCTGCTGTC
Source organism: Protobothrops mucrosquamatus (assembly GCF_001527695.2). Classification (NCBI taxonomy): domain Eukaryota; kingdom Metazoa; phylum Chordata; class Lepidosauria; order Squamata; family Viperidae; genus Protobothrops; species Protobothrops mucrosquamatus. Next base: position 236,460 of record NW_015387780.1, on the reverse strand, counting down.
CCAGTCAAAGATTGCTGGAGCCCCAGACGTGCCATTAGATTTGGGGAGGTAGGTGAGGTAGACAGGACAGCTCTGATTTTAATGTTTCCATGATTCTGGTTACACACAAGTATCTTAACATGCTTTCAAGCTTCAGGTGAATATGCTTATTGTTCCCTTGCACTTCTTCCTTCTAAATGGATTAGAATCTTTGCAAGCAGGAAGGTCCACAGGGCTTAGATATGCAGTGATATCCTTCACTGTCATTTTTCCAGGCATGGGAAATCAGAGGGTTTCACTTCATCTCTCAAATATCCCGAATAACCGTACAGAGATATTTGGGAGCTACACTGTGTGAAATGCTTTATCTCAAGTGACAGGAAAAACAATAAAATGAAAGTTAGGTGGAATTACCAAAATGCATTATATTATATATTAACAGCTCAAGAGAATAGTAGTTAGCACAGAGAAGGAAAACAAAATCCTGCTAAGTTTCAACCTGAGGATCGGGTCATTAATTTAGAGCTGCAAGTAAATTTACCAGCTCTATTTAGACCAGGGGTCTCCAACCTGTGGGCCGCAGCCTGGCCACCAGATTGTGGGAATGGCTGGTAAGTGCGTGCACCCCCCTCACACTAGCGCTACTATGCAGGTGCTAGAGCCCCCATTTGTGCATGAGTGCTAATGCTGCCACTGTGCGTGCACCTGTTTGCGCCTGCACGCACGCACACACACACACACATTTCCTTCTCCCCCCTTTCCCTCTGGGCTGCCAACCTAGAAAGGTTGGGGAGCTTTGATTTAGATATATGTTCCTAAGCCACTCCGCACACTTCATCCAACCAGCCAGATATTTTAGTTGCAGAACAATTCCAAAATGCAGAAGGACCTTATCTTTGGCCAGATTCAATGCTTTCCCAATCGCTGTAATTGAAAGGAGATACCAAAAGATCCCCTTTGAATAGAGTCCATGCAGTGGAGGAATGATTGAAACAATGGAACACGTTATTTTGTACTGTCCTCTTTATGCAGATGCTCATCAGGAATTATTATCTCTAATGGAAAGTTGTTTTCCTGGAACAGAAAATCGGGAGGATACACCAGCAGGAGGATTGTCCAGGGGAAGAGGGGCTGGGGCCTGCACTCTGGACTGAACCCTTTGCCTGCTGCTGCTAAAGAGTCATGACAGGGGTTTTGAAGACAAGTGTAGAGTTAAGCAGCATCAACACAGGGCTGGAGCAACCTGTGAGGAAGAAGCAGGGTGGCCAGAGAGGACCTCTCTTTTATTTATTTATTTATTTATTTATTTATTTATTTATTTATTTATTTATTTGTTTGTTTATTTGTTTATTTATTTATTTATTTATTTATTTATTGTTTTATTGGGTTTTATAAGGATCGGAAAGGGATGGGATCAATAGGGGTATAGGAAAGGGTAAACGCAAGGGAATTGGGGGTGGGTACAACAAAAAATCCACGCTTAACAAGCAAGTTACCGTCCGGGTACCAAAATCAAATAAACATCACTTATATAGTACTAAACAATTATAATAAACTGGGTTAACAATAACCATAAGAATAAAAGATATAAATAATATTCATCTTACTAAATAACCATAATTAATAAAATATTAATAAGTTATCATCACTAATGCTTAGAAACACATTCAACCAAATTAATTTCAAAATCTTTTTTCATTCTATCGTATTGCTAACCATTGATAAAAATTTTCCCATGTTTTAAAGTAGATAAGAGTCTTCTTTCTTTCTCTTTGATCTCTAAAGTTAATCTATCCATTTCTGCACATTCTAAAATTTTAGTAATTATAGTCTGATCAGATGGTAAATCTTCATTTTTCCAAAATTGGGCAAATACTATTCTCGCCGCTGTCAATACATGTAGTATTAAATATTCATTTTCTTTTCCATAATTAGTTCCTGAGGGGAGGAGCTCTCTTGTATAGCAGATTTCATATTACATGTGTGTGTGTATCCACACACCCTTCCTGTCTTTTTGTAAGAGGGACACAATCTCTTGCTCCCTGAAAAGGATCTGTGCAGTTGGGTACCACTTCTTATCTTCTGATTTAGACAAGGGTGGTGGTGCTGCCAACTTAGTGGTGCCTTAAGTGGGCATCTTACTGGAGGTTTTCAAACAGAGGTTGGACTACCATTTGACTGGGAATGGTATAAGGCTCCTGTCTTGAGCAGGGGGGTTGGACTTGAAGACCTCCAAGTCCCTTCCAGCTCTATGATTCTATAATTTAATCTAGGAGCAGAGCAGCTTGAGGGTGTCCAGCCTCTGCCCATTATATGGTAGAAACTTTCTAAGTGGTTTTATTTACACTGTAGGACCTTCTACTGCTAGACATGGAAGACCTCAGCCTGTGAAAACTCATATAACCACTGACAGTAAAAATAATGCTCAAAAGATCTCCACCATTTGATTCACATGTATAAGGCTGCTCTTTATAAGTTAAACAAAAAGCAGCAGTTTCAAGACCACACAGAGTCTTCAAAACACCTTTTCCAGCTCTCAGCTTCCTCTCTGTGATTGCTGAAAAATTAACAATGTGTTTCCTCTTCATTTAAAAGTGGGAAACAAATTCAATAGTATTGTAAGACCTGAAGTTGGCTGTACCCTGAATGGAATAACATGGAAAAACCTGGTTCCCACCTCCATTTATGATATGACCTTACTTACTCTGCCCAAATGCCTATCCACAGAGGTGTCTAACCACCAAAAGCAATTACAGCAATGGATAGAGGAAGAAGACAGCCATTAACTTCAATGCAGATTGCTACTAGTGTTAAAAGTCAGAAAGCAAGGTTGCAGCAGAGAAGATTGCCTACATAATGTCTTACTTGTGTCCTGAAAGTTCACATCATTTCCATTGTATGCATTTTTTAGTTTGTTGGTCATTACTCTAAGAGCCATGATTTGTTGTCTTATGTAGGTATCAGGCCGGGTGATGTCCACATCAACCTCAGGATTGTTTATCTGATTGGTGAGTCCATCATTCATGATCTCAGGTAGATATCTGCACAACAGAATGGAGAATTAAGACACATCATTGTAATGATTACACTTCCATGGCATTATTCATTGAGACAAGGACATTTATCCATGACACATACATTCATCTTTTGTGATAAATATGCTTATAGGAACATTCACTCATTCTACGGTGTCTTATGTTTCATGGAGGGGTGTCTTCCTAGAATGGATACAAACAAGTAGTTCTCTTTTCAAACAAATAAACAAACAAATAAACAAATCACTGTATTTCCTGAGTAACCATGGCCTGATTTACCATGGGAGATAGATGAGAGAGAATATTTTCATGTAATACCTGTTTATGTTTTAAAGAAATGATTTACAGTTATTTACACTGGGATGTAATGTGTACTGAATTAACACTGTTAACTTTGCATAAAAGAAACACATAATTCCATGCGAAAAATCAGCATGACTTACTGCTGTGCTCTTCTTTACGTCCTTCTGTTGGAACAACCAGGAATTAAAAGCTCTAGGTTTTAGTCAGAGTATGTAAATGAAACTGAAATAAATGAACCTTGAGTATTTATCAGAGAGCTACTGATTTCAGCAAGAATTAAGTAAATAAATTTGGAAAGCAATTCTCTAGTCAGTGGAACAGCATCTGATTTAAAGGACAAATCAGAAAATAACATCCTCTTTTTTCTGTATCCATTCCTATGACCAGTTCCTAATATAATATCCAAAACTCCAAACAAAGCATGATAGTGATTTGGCACAATATGCCATGAGGGATTGTGAATTTGATACACTAATCAGGACAAGCCCTAAAAGAAGTATATCTCCCAATGGAAAGATATATATATTTAAAATGCAGCCATCAACAAAGGGACTAGGATTACAGAATTACAGAACTATAGAATAACAGAGTTGGAAAAGACCTTGGAGGTCTCCTAGTCCAGCCCCCTGCTCAAGCAAGAGACTCTGTACCTTTCAGACAAATGGAAGGTTTTTTTACAAATCATATACTCATAATGTTATAAATTTATTATGGGTTTTGGCACGGGTTTTTACACTGATACTGTCTATAGAATAGAATACAATAGGATAGGATAGGATACGATAGAATAGAATAGAATAGAACAGAATAGAATAGAATATTCTAATATTCTATTCCGCACAATCTAAAATTTTCCTGATTATATCTTCTTCCAATGGTGTTTCTTTGTTTTTCCAATCCTTGCTGCTGTTAATACATGTAATATTAAGTATATACATTTTTATCATAGTTCTCTGTAATTATACCTAAAAGAAATAATTCTGGCTTAAAATCGACATGTTTTCTTAACATTTTCTGTAACCACATGTGCATTTTTGACCAATTTTTTTTTGCTTTAGGGCATGTGCACCAAAGGTGGTAGTATGTGCCTGGCTTTTGCCTACATTTCCAACAATTACTAGACATGTTTTTAAACATTTTTGCTAATCTTGCAGGCGGTATATGCCATCTATAAAACATTTTATATAGGTTTTCTTTATAATTAGCCTGCCCTCATTATTTTATAGTTTCTTTCCCGCAAGTTTTGCCATTTTTCTAATTCTACATTGTGCCCAAATTTTTTTGCCCAAGTTATCATTGTTTCTTTAACTTATTCATCTTCCATCTTGAGGTTTAACACAAGTTTATAGAGTTTCTTGATCAATTTTTCATTGATAACAATAATATCTGGCCAAACACTGTTTGATCTTTATAGAAAACATATGTTTTAGCATCTTTTTTGTATCTCATTTGCATTTGCAAGTGTGGCCACCATGATAGCTCAATATCCTGTTCTTCCAGTTCTTGTTTAGTTTGTAATTTTTCATCAGTATTCAAAATGTCTTTGTATGACCCAAGTTTCTCATAGTTGATTAAATCTGAGTGCACAAACGCTTCCATTGTCGAGATCCATCCTGGTATTTTCATATAATTTTTCATTTTTATCTTTTCCCATGTCAAAAGCAAGGCATTTCTTATATAATGATTTTGAAAGTATTTATGAATTTTATTTTTCCCATACCACAGAAAGGCATGCCATCCAAGTTGTAGGTCATGTCCTTCTAGGTATTGTAGTCTTAGCCATGTTAATGCAGCTACTTGATAGTATAGAACCCAGTCTGGTAGCCCCAATCCTCCGTTTTCTTTTGCTTCTTGTAGCAATTTCAGTCTTATTCTGGCTTTTTCTCCTTGCCAGATAAATGTCAAAATCAATGCATTTAACTAATAAAAAAAAATGTCTCTAATGCATATAGGTTTTTAGAGGGGGGAAAAAGCATTGAGAAGCTTCATCTTCTTTTGGTATCTTTTTTAACAACCCTCTCCTTTTTATCTGACTTGGGTTAAAGTAACAAATTTGGCAAGCCTTCTCAGCATAGGCCTATAGTAATCTTTTCCTTTTACTCTTCATTCACACATACATACGCAGACAGAGGAATTTAACCCAACATGTTTTTTAAAAGTTGTAAGTTAAAAGTTGTAAGGAGACATAAGCCACTTGATAATGAGATGGGTGGCATATACATTTAATAAATACAATATGCAAGGTTTTTTTACAGATCATATACTCATAATGTTATAAATTTATTATGGGTTTTGGCACGGGTTTTTACACTGATACTGTCTATAGAATAGAATACAATAGGATAGGATAAGATAGAATAGAATAGAATAGAATAGAATAGAATAGAATAGAATAGAATAGAATAGAATAGAATTCTTTATTGGCCAAGTGTGATTGGACACACAAGGAATTTGTCTCCAAGAATCTGGAATTTCTGGCATTTGCATGTATTTTTTCAAAGTATTCCAATTAGAATGGAGAGAGCGACGTTTTCATTAGTTCTGGAGAAAGAATGCCAGTGTTCCTTGTATTCATTTGACAGAGAGTAACAAAGCAGAGCAAAACCTTCTACACCCTGCATGGGAGTTTCACTTGTAAATATTATTTTCATGGGCTTTTTTCTCACTTACTTAGCTTTGGTGTGTCCATTCCAACAGTCCTCTTCATTAGACATGCCACCAGTCACTGCTTCTTCCTTGCAGATGGTGTAGGGTAATGTAGACCAGAACTTTTTGGAAAGCTTTAGTTTTTCTTTAATGTCAATTACCTAATCGCAAGACAAAGGGAAGATATTTGGTTAAAACACAATAGAGCCTGTTTCTGAAAAATATTCTTGTGGCGGTAACAAAGAAAGAACTCAATAAACATGGCGTATCTGATCCTTGTCAGGATCAAGTTACAGGATAAAGGCCTGTGGCCCTGCAGGCCAGGATCCTTGAATGACATATCCCAGTGTCTCAGCTGCAACAACCCACGATATGCTAGGCTGGCTGGATCCTGGCTGATGGAGCCTACAGTGACAATCATATACTTTGAAATGTGGGAATGTTAGCAAACTGATCCAAACAGATGTTGCCTTTGGGGACATGTGGCTGCTTAATAGTTTAGAGAAGGAAGAACTATGTCTTCACTGGTCCTTTCTGGTGAAACAATGATTTTCACAGCATGTGGAAAACCAGATAACCAGTGGGGGAATAAGAAAGAGTTAGTAAGATAACCTTTATTGTCATTTTTTTTACTGTGGGCACCCTGGCACACATTAAAAAATGAAATTCTGTTGCCTGCTCTCAAAAGTGTACACATACTGTACATAACACACATATAAACATGCTATATACAACATATGTATATACCTATTACATATAAATATATATAAATATTAATCACTGTCCATCTTGAATACATAGTGGAAAGAGGAAGCTTGAGAGTTCACAAGGTTAATATTGTATGGAACAAAACTGTGACTGAATCTGGATGTTCAGCTTTGGATACCACAAAGCCTCCTCCCAGAAGGTAATAAGGAAAATAGGTTGTGAAGAGGTTGTGTAGCATCCCAGACAATCGTGCAGACCCTGCTCAAGCAATGCTTATGTGCTATGTCCTGGATGCAAGGGAGGGAAGTGCCAATAATCTTTTCTGCCATCCTCACCACTCTCTGCACTGCCTTCCTGTCTGAAGCAGTGATGCTTCCAAACCAGACTGTGATGCTGTATAACAGGATGCTCTCAATTGTCCCTCTATAGAAAGTGGTAAGGACAGGGGAAGGAAGATGTATTTTTCTCATGCAATGCAGAAAATGCAGACACTGCTGTGCCCACTTCACCAATGTCTCACTGTTGAAGAACCAAACCAGCCTACTCTGCTAACATCTCCACAGGTAAGGAAGAAGATGTTTGCTAAATTTGTTTTAAAAAATAGAACAGCAAGAGGACAGTGCTTGATGGACTGATACAGGGGCAGCAGCAATAGAAGGAGAGGTGGCTAGGGTTGTAGGAAGGGGGTGGGAGACCCTAAATGCATTAGAGACTTATCTAATCTTTCCTAGGTGAAAGCTGCCAGCCTGGGGATTTCTGTGTAATTGTTCTATAGCTCTACAAGTACTTTAGGATGCATCTCTCTATATGTGGAACATCACCATCTTTCTCCTTTCTTGAACTTGGGTTCTTTTATGAAGATTTCTTTCTGTTTCTTTTAAGAAACATTAGCTCTCTACATCTTCAATAGCTGAATGTCCCAATTTTTACCAATAAATTCAGGTATAAGATAAATATCCACAATCTTGTATTTGTTGATATCAAGCTCTGCATAGATATTCAACACTTGTGAAATGCATGGTATCCCACTCAGGCTGGATGGGGGCACCATTGGCCACCAAAACTGTACATCTCTCTACATATATTCTATCTAACAAAATGAAATTCAATGGTGAAAAAAGCAAGGTTCTACATTTAGGCAAGAAAAACCAATTGCACAAGTACAGCATAGGTGGCACCTTGCTCAATAGTAGTAACTGTGAGAGGGACCTCGGAGTCCTAGTGGACAATCACCTAAATATGAGCCAGCAGTGTGCTGCAGCTGCCAAAAAGGCCAACACAGT
>NW_015387780.1:196982-228397 GCF_001527695.2 Protobothrops mucrosquamatus | reverse complement strand
TATTATTATTATTATTATTATTATTATTATTATTATTATTATTATTATTATTATTATTATTATTATTATTATTATTATTATTATTATTATTATTATTATTATTATCACCTCTACGAGGCAGCATTTTTGTTCTTATTCTTTCCAGAAATGGATTTAAGTTACCATTGTGAAGTTACCACACCCACACCTCCTCTAATAACTCTAGAATCAAGTTATTAGAAGGGCCTCAGTATCTTTTTAATGCATATCTTTTAATGCATATCATTGCTGATTCTCATCTATCTTTTCACTTGCGAGACACAATAAGACACAAATAGAAATAATGGAAGATCAGGATCTTTGCACAGACCTGTCAGGTATATTTACTGGGTCTATCTGCATTAAATTCAGTGATTAATGCAGTAATTATTAAGTTGCCTTATTTATTATTACTGATGTTTCTGTAATATGTAATGAGAACCAGTTTGGTCTAGTGATTAATGCATTACACTAGAAAAATCAGGCGATAATTCTAGTCCTGATCTAGACATGAAAGCTGGCTGGGTAACTTTGGGTCTGTCACTTTCTCTTAGCCCAACCCACCTCATGGGGTTCTTGTTGTGGGTAAAATAGGAGTATGAAGGAGGATTACAGTATGTATGTTCGCTGCCTTAAGTTACTTATAAAGTAATAAAGGTGAGATGAAAAACTAATAAATAAATATATAGAACTTCATCATTAGGCATTTCTGGGACTACTAGATAATGGTCAGCATGTAAAGCCCATCATGAAGACAGAAACCTAGACAGCAGAAATTAAAAAAACAACAGAAACATCTGGGAAGAATTAGATTTTAAATCCTAACTGTATCTGACTAACTATAATAACATTAAATACTTCCAGTATAAAAATATGTTACTGTACTCTTCTTTTCTGCTATTCCAAGTCTCTTGCTTTTGTGTGTGTGTGTGTGTGTGTGTGTGTGTGTGTATCCATGTGATATTTCAAGAATTGTTACTGGTCCCTTCATGTATGACAAGACTTTTGACTTTCTTGTCCTCTAGATGGCAATATTGACTAATGCTTTCTTTGGGACACACAACTCCATACAAAATATATCCTAAATAAAATTGTAGATTATTCTGTTGAATATAAAACTGACAGGACTGATATTTTAAAACTTGAAACTGACAGGCTGCTATTTTAATGAGGTCTGCCAGAGCCAAGGTTAACCAAAACCTTCGTTCATTACAAAATGTTAAGACCTCAATTCACAGCAAGTGAAGGAAGAACATTACGCCTAGTGATATCTTGACAGGGTTCTAGAAATTGCATGGTGAATGTGTTTTGCAAACTCATGCCTTTTGAATTTTTCAAAGTATAACTTTAAACAAATTTCATTTCATTCATTTTTAAAGAAAATAATAACACAGCACGGGTAATTCTTTGTCCGAACAAATGAGTATTGCATTATAGCGGTTACAATAACATTAAACAAACATTTATTCTAAAGGGGCTTTTGTTATTAAAAAAAACTGAAATGAAATACAAACAACACAATATACATTTTAAATTGATAGTAAGCTTGTACTTTAGTTAAGAGCTCTGATGTGGAAGCAATTAGCTCACTAATATCAATTAGTGTATTAACACAGTAAGAGCTATATTTGACCAGATCAATGCAGACTGAGTCAATTTTTCTGTTCCTACATTAGCCATCCAAATACCTATGAGAAAGATTTGATAATCAGGATATCATTGCAGGAATGGTCTTACGCTAAGAACTCTTGCTTATACTTAGTTCTTCTTGGGTATGCATGTGTACATACATACATACATCTCAACGTTTCAAAATCACAGAGCTCCCAATAAATTCCATTTAAAGGAACAAAGCTCTTAGCTATGTTTACACTCCTGGAATTGTCTCTGCAACTAGTATGCAGATAGCCTGGCAATGTTCTGCTTCTACGAGACAGAAAACTATGGTTAGACCTGGAATTAATGTGTTTGTTTTGTTTGGATGCTGCTCATTTGGCATGTACATTTTAAAAATATTTTAAGATTATTTTCTTTAAAAAAATTGTAAACTGACTAAACAAATCATATGACAGTATAAGGGTTCCTTCATTAATGACTACTCGATCAGTGACATTTGAACTTGCAACAGCGCTGAACAAGTGGTACCCTGTTTCACTGAAAGTAAGGCCTATCCCGAAAATAAGCCCTAGCTTGATTTTTGGGGGTGGGCCTAATATAAGCCCTACCCCAAAAATAAGCCCTAGTTTTGGGGTGAGGCGCACACTTAAAAATCAAGCTAGGGCGGGGGTGTGGGTGTGGATCTGCCCCATGAACCCGCACCCACTTATCTTTCAGCCAGGCATTTCTCAGTCAGGCCTGCATTTCTGGAAAGGCCACTGCAGCCGAGAACCGAGCTATGGATTGAATCCATAACTCGGGACTTGGCTGCAGAGGCCTTTCAGAAAGGCCTGATTACGAAATGTAGGCCAGAATGCAGCTGCAGAATGAAGCTGCTCCTTCGGCTACAGAAGAAGTGGACTGGCTGGGCAGGGCTGTCAGTGCAGGCGGTGAGTAAAAAAGACACCACCACCCCGAAAATAAGACCTGGTGCCTCTTTTGGAGGCAACAAAAAACACCCCGGTCTTATTTTCAGGGAAACACGGTACTTATGATGGGTCCTTGGCGTTCTGGTTGACACAGAGTCCCTGCAGTCATATTTGCCAGGTTTCAATAAGAAAAATTAATGGGAAATTCAGCAGGAGATGGCAAATGGCAACCACATGGCATCATCGCTTAATAATGTGCAGTGGTTTGCTTAATGATGGAAACAGGGAGTACTGGAGTTATTGTTGCTAAGTAGCATGATCACGTGATGTTGTGCTTAACAATTCCGGTTCCAATCGCTATTGTTAACTGAGGACTACTTGTATATAAATAAATAAATCAGAACTGCACGTGCTTAATAATGCAATGAACATGTTAAGTCTGTGCAATTTTTATACAATCACGGAAAATTCTAGACTATGAAATATTTTTCGCCGAGCCCTGAAGGCCCATCTATTCCGTGCGGCCGGCCTGGCGTAGTTTTATTATGTTTCAGTGGGGGTTTTTGTATGGGTGTATTTTTAGAACAGGCCTGTTATTTAATTCGATTTTAGAACAGGAACTATTTATTTATTATCGTGGTTTTTAGTATCGCCTGTTCACCACCCTGAGTCCCATAAGGGAGATAGGGCGGTATATAAATTTAATAAATAATAATAATAATAATAATAATTAAGAAAGGGCCCAGAAACAAAAGAAAATTATTGCATTATAAGGCTGTCAGTGACAATAATCATTTTCTATTCATTCCTCTTAGACCAGAGTTCCCCAATCTTTCTGGCTTTGCAGACCGGTGTGTGTGTGTGTGTGTAGGGATGATTCTGCATGACAGGTGGGCAAGTGCACGTGCGCAGCTCCATTTTTGCGAGCAGCGGGCACGTGCGCCGGCTGCTCGTACAAATGGAACATGTGATCACTCAGCTGCTGCTTGTGCAAGGGGGAATGCGTGCATATATGCTTGCTCACCACCTCCACGGCCCGGTTCTGAACCGCTCAAGGCCCAGTAATGGGCCATGACCGGAGGGGGGGGGTTGGGGACTCCTGTCTTAAGACAGATTGTCTTTTGCAGCCAAAATAACACTGAGAGACATAGCACTTACATGATCAAGTATATTATGGAATGTATGATTACCGAGACTATTTCAACATATTTGTATAGTGTTATCTTAATTTAGCAAATTTTCTATCCATATTGGTGTATGGAAAAAGTAACTAGAGAGGTCAAACAAAAATAAAACATAAAAGCCTCCAATTTCAGTAAGTTTCACATTACAACTCTTAAGTGATAACTACAATAATGTTTGTCTGTTTGAATAAATAAATCAATACTTAATTATAAAATAGTGCTGATGTTAACACATTTTTAGAGAATCAATCTAAGGTAAATTTTTTAGAGGGACAATGATTTCATTATCTCCATTTAGGCCCTAAATCATACTTGACTAAATTGCTTCATTCCTAATTAATACTTCTAGAAAAGTCAACAAATGCTACGTTGGTTCGTGAATTTGGGGAATTGAAATATGTACTGTATATATGAAATTGGGTTCCATATTTGGGAAGTATCATTTGATGATGCAACAGAATTTATAAGTAAGTTGTATTTCAACTGTTTCGTGGTAAGATCTGATCACATTTTTATGTATTATAAATAAGGAAAATATGTCCTGTGTTGTGGCAATTAAAGGTGGGTATAGCAAGTATATCATATCTGGGATGCAAAATCCAGACAAGCCCTGGATAGGAGATTCAGATAGATAAGATGTTTCTTGCTGCAATATTTAGACAATGGAATCGTGGGCAACCAGGAGCTATTTGTTACAAAGACTGTTCTCTGTCAGTATAAACACTACGTTTCTACTGATCTCCAAGGTTGCATGTCACAGCTTGCTGGAAAATCAGAGTAGGGCATAATCAGCGCTGGAAGATTTCCTGAAATCCTCTGATTGGCCCTTGTGAGAAAAAAAATCTGTAGCTCGACAGAGCTTTGGGCTGGAGCATTGTGACTTTTCTCATGAACTTCACACGTCTTATAACACAAATAGTTCCTTTAGGCATGAATTTCTAGACCGGGGAGACATTTTGCTACTGAAACAGAAGTTCCTATTGTTGCATCCTGTAAAGTAGGGACTCAGGCAGTTTCACAAACATGGTTTGTTTAGGAAACCATTATACTTATTTGCACTAATTGTAATTTTCATTTGATTACAGTATTATTTTTATGTTGTTTTTGATGATATTTTAAGTTTTATGATATAAACCCTGGGTGTCCAACTTTTCACTTGACTGTGCCTCATTGAGTAAAGAGGAATTGTTTTGGGCTGCATATAAAACATATAAAATAGTTAATGTATATAAATAAGATAATAATGTTAAAAGTTTATGATCTCATAGGGCCGCATTACTAACTGTCCAGGGCCACATGTGGCCCATGGGCCACAAATGGACACACCTGATATAAACTGTCAGGATTCATTTTACACCCAAGATTCCTTTTCCTTTTCCTGGAGACTTACTTTACACACACTAGAGAAGAGTATTAAAAAGTTCAGTTGTAAATCTCATTCAAGAACATCCAAAGCATTCTGCACAATACACATTTTATTATAGTTGAATATAAAAGTGGTGGCAGAAACACACTAGCATCTTAAAGAAGAAAAGCTGGGAGCTTTTTCTGTACCACTTCAAGACACAAACACACTAATCTTTTCAATAAAGTAAAAGCAAATAAGTATTCAGGTAAATAGAATCCACAGAATGCAGTAGTCAGTTCCCATACCTCATTTAATCGCAGCAGTACAATTCTCCATCATTTCAGCACTTTAAAAATGATTTTAAAAAAATCCTAGGTAAATAACAATTAATAAAAGATGTGATGTTCATAGGTACAGAGCCGGGTCCATAAAGGCATTTTTATAGATTAATACATCAAAATTTTGATGAATGCCAGTGTGCACATATAAATGTTGAAAATGCAAGACAAATTTTCTGGATATTCTTCCAAACTAAAAAACAGTGACAGACGTCTAATGTGATTGTCAATATTCGTTAGTGTCAGACTGAGATGTGGGAAAATAGGTATTTATTTTTCGTCATTCTTGAAATTCATTTGAGATTATCAGCATTCAGATGTGAATACTAACATTCACAAAATATAATGGTTGATATATCTCCAGCTGAACTGCTTAGGGACCAAAAAGGAAAATAAGCGTAAGGGGATGTTGTCAATTATGCTCAATATTAGGTTAGGGAGCAGATACAGAATAGTCTATAGGGGTAGAGGCAGAATTTATTTAGTATTCCCTTAGTTGTTTAGTCTTAGAAACTTAGCCTCAAAACAAGATAACTATAGGGTAAATTAGCCTCTCTTGGTTCTTCAAGTCACTTAAACTGTTTTAGAAGGACTAGGAATAACATCAGGATTCTGAATTCCTGATGGGACTACCACAAATGATATGGGCACTTCTGTCAGGCATTTTTTCAAGGGCTGGTTGCTAAGAACACATGCAAGCAGGGGAGCTACCTACCGTCACTATCTTCATAGTTCTTGATGGACACTGTTTCACTAATAGTGAAGGAACAACACCATGCTGCATTTTCTTAATTGTACTGCCTTTTCACCACTTCAGTAATATTTTCCTAATTTGTCTCCTTCAGAAGGAATCAGTATACACCACCACCCCCATTTGTGGATTTAGATTTGGAGAAGGTGACTTCCACACCTGCCCTGTCACTGAGCCCATGCATCTCAAATTGCTGCAGTGGAAGCATTATGGAGAATCTGGGCTAGATTTGCTCTCTAAATGGCCTGCACACTTAAAAAGTTGCATTCTGGTACCCATAACACTGTTTTCTTTGGGGTAAGCAATATACCAAGTGCAGAAACTGTAAGGCAAAGAAATTAAAGAAGGATATAAATATATTGGAGCATCATGCTTCAATTTTGACCTTGATTAATGAGTTTTGGGTGAGTTGCAAGACACTCTATTAATTGTTGTAAATTGGAATTGTTAGGTAGAGGTTTTAAGTAATTATATGTTCTGCATTTACGGTATATTGAATTTATTATTTATTTAGGTATTATCCCATGTGATCTTTCTCAAATTATATCAAATGTGAATAAGAAAGAGGTTTCTATAGATATTGATACAGTAGGTGAAACTCTTTTACCCTTTGGAACAGGATAAATTTATCAGCCCAGTTATTCAACTCACTGAAAGTCTAATGTTATGTGTGAACTATGAAGGGATTGTTATAAATGTAAACTATAGTGAAAAATGATAATCTTTTACTGAAAATTTTGTGTACAATTCAAAATAGAATGTATAATTTATTTATATATTACCTGCATGAACTACGTATATATGGAAATGCACAAGATACTCTCATCGATGTATAATTTATTTTTCCTTTTTTCTGTTTATTTAAAGGCAAAAAGTAAAAGGGGGAGGAGAGGAAATTTAGAAAGAAATTTAATTAAATATATATGCATTGGAACCATTTCCACATCTTTCTATTTTTGCAAACCATTCTTGCTTCCAATGTAGCTGTATATTAGTTCATAAATTGTTGTTCTTTAAATAGCTGCATATCTTAAAATTTCTCCATCCATGTTCCTATCTTTAGGAAACACTATGTAAAGCTAGCCAAATTATCTACTTACTTCATTTTTGCCATACTAACATTATTTACAAATATTTTCTGTTCTCAGCATCTTCTGCACACAAACAAAATTTATGTCCACTGTCCCATTTTCACTACAAATATTGCTTACATATTTATCTATAAATAACGGTCACAGAATCATAGCATATTCTTATATTTTTAGTCCATGACCAGTGATGAATGGTTTGCTAAGGACTCAATTTGTTTTCACAAATGCTTTACTTCCTTTATATATTATATTTATCACATATAGGAGCCAATTTCATATTTATACAAAACTTTTTATAACTCTTGCATATTGATTTTATTGTATGCCTTTTCTAAGTGAATATAGATAAAATAAACTTTCATTCTCACAGTCATACATTTCTCAATAATCTTCTGAAGATAAAAAATTCAAGTTTGCAAATTTCCTGATCAGTATTTCCCCAGTTTTTTCCATCTTGTATACTTTTGATAATAATTTTCTGAACATGTTCTAGGCATATTTAACAATCTTATCGTTCTTTGATTTTTGCATTCATTCTAGTTACTGCTCCTATTGTAAAGAGAAACAATAATAACATTCTTCCAATTGTCAAGCACAAAGACAACTTTCATGTACACATTCACAAGTTGCATAGTAACTCTGTAAACAAGCCCTTTTAACACATCTCCAGTTATATCACCTACACTTTACAGTCAACATTCTCAATTTGTTAAAAGCATTCATGGCTTTTTAAACCAACTTTTTCTTGGATACTAATACATACAGCATCACTTGCTGATATACTTTCTCATGAAGGCCGTACTTCCCTCTGCTTAAGCACAAAGGTAGCATCTACTAAAATGCCCATTATATAACCAATGGTGATTGAAACTCAGAGTTCTAGTTGTCAGTAATTTTGCTATTGTGATTATAGTACTGCTCTTCTTTTATAGGATCAATACTCAATAACCATTAAGGAAGTAGTATAATTTTGACTTCCAGTCCTGCGTCATAGTGACACGGCTGAGGGATTGTGGGGCTCCACACCCCAAGGCTGATTTCGCCCTGTCGGGGACCCTAAGTGGATCTAAAGTCACCCCAGAGAGGCAGCAAAGAAGGGAGCCCCCCGATGATCGTGGAATGATGGCGGTCGATCCGTTTGATCTGAGGGAAGTCCTCCAAACTCACAGGAGAAAGGCTAGCCATACCTCGGTGACTAGCCCAAGCTACAGACAGCCGAAGTCCAAAAGCACTAGCCAGAACAATGGGGAATAGTGTGCTTGGAACTGGGTGAGAATATTGATCTTCTCTCTTCCATTTTGTAACTGATTTTCTGGAAAAGATCCCCAAGAACCAAAAAATCCTCCGAAAGTGAGAAGGGAGGGGACCACACCCCAACCCTTCCATAGATGGAAGCGGCGATTTAATTTTTATGAAAGACAGAAATATATTGAAATGAAGTTAATAATACTACAGTCTGGATAAATCTGAAAATTATGAAAACTGTTAAGATTTCACATCTGAAAGAGTATTGATGAAAATACAAGAAAATAATTATTTGTTTTAAAAGTTGGAAAATGAATAGCTACTGACATCAAGTGGAGGATTAATGCATAGAACAGCAGCTGCATTGACTCAAAAATTGACAAGATGCCCAGAAATAAAGAACAACATGTTCCTTTGAACCTCAGTGACTTCTAGCTAAATAGAGAACAGCTGGGAACAGAGGAAAGAAAATACACTGGGCCACCTACTACAAAATGAGAACTATATTTGTTTTAAAAAAACTGCTGACCTTCTGGGATTATAAACACTTACTGAGCCGTGATTTCTAAGCTCAAGAATTGTTTGCAGAGAAAGAAAAACCTTGACTTTTGACTAATCTTCTAGGGGGGAATTTACTGGAAAGCTCTTTGGTGGTTAAACATTCTGGACTACAATTTTGGCTGGCTGATAACTGTAAAACTCCTGAATAGAAGAACTGTTATAAAATACTGCTTTTAGTGGTGCTTTGACAATTGGAAACACATTGGATTATAAAAACCATATATAAAGATAAGAACTACACAAGATTCGGCTGTTTGGACTTTAAGCTGGTTTGACAAGGCTAATCACAGAGACTATGGTACCAGTGAAAGACTATCTGGAGGGGGGGGAAAGATAAAATGGATGTTGCATACCTATCTAAAAGTGGCAGGAAACCACACCTAATACCTCATTCTGAAGGCCCCAGCCTGGAACATCAGAGATCTGCAGGAGCAATACTCCAAGATAAGGCAAATACTTTCTAGGAGGAAATATATGCAATGCTGTGATAGAGTCAAATGACAATGGTTTCAAACCATTATGAGATTAAAAACAACTTTGATGACATAAATGAGCACATCTATAGCCTAAACTTACAATTAAAAAACTCTCAGGAAATGATGACAAAGAATGAACAAACACACCAGATAACAGAACATAAACTAGAGGACAGTGACCCAAAGAGGGAAGCTACAAATGAAAAGAACTACAGCTTAATACAAACAAAAGAAAACTTGCAAGATTTTACCACAACAATGGAAATGGAAAAGATATTTTATTTTTCAGGGCTTCAAAATAAACTTGAAGGTAGGAAAGAAGACCTAACGAAATGGATTATAGAGCAGCCAAGAGAATCATTAGAGTTTGGGAGACAAAAAAACACACATCCTACTTAACTTGGCTTTTCTATTCCCAACAACATTCACAAAAATACAGGAAGAAGCTCTTGGCAAGCTGAACACACTGACTTGGAAAGCTACTTGGCAAAAGAAGGCTAGAGCTAAATTTAAGAGATTTGATTAGACTTACCAGATGGAGTACTATATGATTAAACACTTATTTGAATATGGGTAAAAGAATAAATTATGAATATAAAGGGGCCCTACAGTAAGAGGGATAAGATATAGTATTTTTTATAATATATAAAATGTAAATGTAAATGGTGTATGTGAATGAAAAGTTTGGATATTTAAAGCTAACTAACTTTGAGAAAATTATTACTGATAAGAATGGTTTGAAATTAAAGGGAAATTAAGCTTAAATAAAATCTTGAAAACAGGACATATAGTGACTTAATAAGATGACTTTTATAAATACAATTGAAACATAAACTGATCAGAAAAGATGTTATATGCTGATGTTACTGTTATTTGTATAAACACAAAAAAATGTTTATATCCAACCTTGTATGTATCAAAAATATTAAGAACTATATTTGTTTAATGTTGACAAAAGGAGAATACAACTATTCTTTGTCTTTTAGCAAAATGACTCCAATGCTGTTACATTATGCTGGCTGTCATGCTTTTGCAATGCTGCCTGTCCCAGGAGGAGCTGAAGATTATACACACACACACACACACACACACACACATATATATAATCTAAGTTGGTGTTTACCAAGTAGTATATGATCATACAAAATTATCTAATCAATGATCAAAAGAATAAAAGAGTTGGACAGCAGAGTGCATTGCAAAAACATAGCATAATAAACATCTACTTAAAATTGTATGGAACATTCTAATGATATAGCTATAACATAACTCACCCCAAATTTATTCTTTGTCACAGCAGATTTAATTCTATACTAATGTGTTTGCATGCTTTAATAGCTGTGACACAACATTTAGCTAAATTATATGCTTATTGTCTGATAAGAAAAAAACCAATATAAAGCATATCTGATTATCATGGCTGTTTGCGATCTGGACTTTGAGCAACAGAATTTTTGCCAACAGGAAGAGGAAAATGTGAGTACTTATCATGCCTGACAATAATATTAGCTCAGACCTGTGCTTTAACAAACCCTGGACCATGAAATATGATGCTCTTCTCTTAAACTTGGAAGTCAAATCCAATGTGAACCTCAGCTAATGCTCACCAAGAAAAAAAAAGTGCTCTGAGAACACAAAATGCTTCTTGACGCTTGATAGACTGGATGGCTAGTCTTGGGGAAACACCAACTCTGGTTGGCCTTTAAACTGGGCTGCTTCACCTGACACCATTGAGTTGTAGCTGTGAAATATTTTGATTTATATTCCACTTTTCCACCAAGGATAATTGAAATTTATCTGCAAGTAACAACTGTATATGACTATTTGGCAACAGTTAGCATTTTCATAGTGGTAAATGCTACAAACATTATAAAGAATATAAAATGCAGAATATAAGAAATACTAGGAAGATGGGTCTCCTGTTGTACATGCTTTAAATCACTGTAATCGTTTTGAAGGTTACCTAGAAAACTAGGTAACTAAACAACAGTGTTTAAAATGTCTCTCCCTATATATATAAAACACAGATTTTTGAACACATTTGGTTTGTTAAGAGTATTGATAAATTTGGAAAAGTGTGACTTCTGAAGAATAATTATGTTTTCATTTGCATATTAGACTGTGAATCCCCAAGAAAATCATTTCACATGTGAATCAAACAACGATTGATTCCAGAAATTATTGGCCAACTGTCAGATTCATAGAGTTAGAAGGGATCATGGAGATCTTCTTTAAGACTAGTTTTATCCCATTCCAGACAACTGGCTGTCCAACCTTTTTTTGAAACATTCAGTGAAACGTTTGCTTGAAATCATCGTGCTCAACTCCAGCTGTTCTATTGCTTAATAGCTCTTATCATCAGAATTATCTTGCTTCTAGTTTGATTCTCCTTTTATAAAGCTTCCCCCTATTATGAATGAAGACAAATAATGTCCCAGGATAATATTACTGGATCTAATCTCTCTAGCAGAGTGTGTGCTTTGGGCTTTGGGAATAGCCCAAAGTACACACTTTGCTAGAGAGAATTTCCCTCAAGATGGGCTCCAGTACAAGTCTGAAAGCTTGGAAGACTAGACCTCTGGTTCCAGTGACCGACCCAGATTGGATCCTGCTTTCCCCTACTAATTCTTGGACTGTAAGAAGAATAAATCCATATTCCCTTACCCACAAAGACCTTCAAGTATTGGAAGACTTCTATCATATCTCCCCCCAGTCTTCTCTTCTTCAGGCTAAACATATACGGTTCCTTTAAGTGTTCCTTCATGAGATTTACCTCCAAGACCCTCTGTAGCTTGTCTTTTGAAGCGTTAGCCTCTCTCTGTCAGTTTGTGCAAAGCTTATTTTCTCTCCCCACAACTAACACATTTACGAAAATGTTGAAAAACACTGGGCCTAGGTCACAATCCTGAAGTACTCTTCTGCATATCTCCCTCCATGTAGACATAGATCTATTAAGGATTGCATGATGAGTCAAATGATCACACCAACAACAAATCTAGCTAGAAGTGGGACTTTCCATCCCATATTGTTTCATTTAACCAGAAAGGAAATAATCAACTTTTTCAAATGACTTACTGAAGCCTAAGGACATGACATCCACATTTGCCATTTTCTGTTGGTTTCTGCTGCTGACATTGGCAAACTCCATTCTAGATAAAAAGTTGGATCAGCTGCACAAAGCCATTCACTGGTATATCTAAGACTTGAAAAGACAACCTCTGGAATGTATGCGTCTCTAATGGCTTTCTACAGTCCTGGAAGCTCACTCGCCAAGCTAGATTTCTGTTCCAAAGGCTATTGGGTGTTTTGTTTAATGAACTGAAGAACTAAATAGCTGGATTAAACTTCTGACTATTCTATAATAACCTCTTTAGAACCATGTAACAGGGCAAAAAATGTCAGTCTTGCTCTTATCCAGTAATCTTGATTGGTCATTACTACCTTCTCTATGGCTTTAAAACCCTCCCTCCCTCTAAAAGGAAGTACAAACTTCCATCAAGGAATGGTTGCCATGCTTGTGTTAGTAGCTCTCTTTAGATTTAGACTCAAACTCTTCATCTAAACCTCTCTTGTCAGAACATCAACATTTTCCTGAAGAGAACCTTCAGGGTCACTCATCTGATATTTCCATAATCAAAACCTGAGTGGAATCATAAATTAAGTAAGAAAAAGAATCTAAAGGTTAAAGTTCAGTGATCTTCTAGTCCAGCCACCCATTGAAAATTAAAGGGCTGGGCTAGTAACTGGGCGACCATGACTTCTAGTCTTCTTTTAGGCAGAGGAGTCAACTACTGTAGGTGGCTTTAGGCTGGTCAAAGTAGGAGTAGAGAACCCCATTTTCAGTTATACAAATAAAACCAGAATATAATCTAATAAATACATAATTCCAAAACAGTCTAAAATGTGACACAAACCGTAGGAAGCCTCAGGTCCTTAAGGAACTAGATCAGGGGTGTCAAACTCGCAACGTCACATGACATGTTGTGATGTGTCGTGACTTTTTTTCCATTGCCGGCAATGGGGTGGGCACGGTTTTGCTATGATGCATCCGGCCCGTGGGCTGGCAGTTTGACACCTGGCACCCCTGAACTAGATAATAACTGATATAGACATCCAAGTGATTAACTATGTTTAACTATGATTTACATCCTATAATATTTTTAGTCACCAAAAAGGCACTTTAGCCTGTGAATACCTGTAATTAATCTTTGCCTAAGACATGTGCTGTCAGACTTGTCACAGCAGCTCGTAGATTATTTGTCCATCAGTGCCAAAGGCATCCTAGAGAGAACATTTAATAACCAAACCCTGTACTGAACAACCAAGTCAAACTTTTCAAATCAGGCAGGGAATTGGGGGCTGGGTCTTCATAAATACAGAAGGGCACTTTTAAACCTTTGGTTGTACTAGTCTCTTGACACAATGAGGGTCTTTAAATGGACCTGGAAGGAGGAAGCCAAGCAAGATGATATCATAGGATGTGAAGATAGAGGAGATCTTAAAGATCATTTAGTCCAGTGTTTCTCAGCCTTGACAATTTTAAGGCATGTGGACTTGACAATGCTGGCTTGACAATGCTGGCTGTGGAATTCTGGGAGTTGAAGTCCACATGCCTTAAAATTATCAAGGTTGAGAAACACTGATTTAGTCCAACTCCTTCCAGTGAAGAAATCTACAGATTTACAGACCTCTGTCAGATGGCCATCAAAGTTGCTCAAATAACCTCCAATGAGAGGGAGTCCATCACCCTCTTCATATGCTGTTGAATAACTCTTTTACTATTAAGAATTCCTTCCTAATATCCAATCTACTTTCTTCTATTTCAATCCCTTCTTTTGCAACTGTGAACACTTCTATCTTTATAAATGCTTTATAAATACAGTTCAGACACCTGGACACAACATACCAGAAGACTTTGTTTCCCTTCAGAACAGATCTAACATTTGTGTAGGTCTATTATGCAATGGACTCTCTCCCTTTAAGTGTAGAGGTGGGAAAGTGGGGAGAAGCAAATGCAATGATATCAGGTTAAGAAATGAAATGTCAGGATGGCAGTCACAACCATGTAATCAAAGCCCCACACCTTTTTAACATGTGTCACGATGAACACTCCTGCCTGACTTCCAAATACCACCAATGCAGCAAAACAGCTACACCTGAGTCAGGGGACCCTGTGAAAAAGGAACACGTTCATTTTGTAGCTGGCCTGTTAATTCTCCTCTCTTCTGGGAATGTGAGAAAATTCTGGGAGGAAAAGACAACCGTAGGCAATCACGTCCAAGTGTAAGTGAAACGCATGAAAACCTAAAAATCTCATTATCCAAACTGACCAGGAACTAGGTTTTCCCCCCTTGCAAATTAATAAGTGCCTCTGCCAGATGGCAGCTGATGTAGCGAGAATACTGGAGATGTTTCTAGTAGAAAATGCAAGGGTTTTTTTCCCCCCATACATAAAAGCAGTAATTGAGAGGATGCACTTCGATCGTTCTGGCACAAGAAGTTGTGCTAATTGTAGGCCTATATCTGAACCAGTTCTTTCCCTTTTCCCATTAGATATTCTGGCAGAGATAATAGATCGACAGGCTTCTACAGCTTAGCAACCATTGGCGAAGGTGACAATGATTTCTCAAGATGGGTAGAGGAACTAAATGCCATGATTCACATTCAACCAAGGAAAAAAAAAGATAAACCGTTCATTAGTGAAATTTATAACCTTCCCAAGTCCTTCCAATTTTAGTTGTGATTCTCCTTCTCAACTCATTAAAATGTGGCTGGTGACCAAGGAGTTGCCTGTGACCCTAAACCCCTTTTACTCATTTTTCAGAAGATCCCCAGAACCATAACACTAAAATTTGGCACCAATCTGATTTCCTTTGGATAGGTTTACAGCACTTGGAAACAGGAACATGCCAAGAAATTTCGAGAGGGTGAAAAAGAATCAAGAAAATTGGACTTGGCCCATGTACGTGACATTATTCCATTGACTTTTGTACCAATGAAATTGAAAATTATATGTCTTGTTTAGAAAAAAATCGGATAGTCCCTTACTCCACCCTATAAATTTGGGCATGGATTATAGGAAAAGAAAAAGGAACCTGACCTAAGACACCTAGTTTTGGCAGTGCAACAGTGAAGTCATTTACTTCCTTCTGCACAATGATCTTAGCACTGCACTTTCTGGTTTAATAAAAGTATACGAAGAAACCACAATGTGGAAAGGATATTTCTAAGGTTCTTTTTTTAGAAATGATAATAATAAAAAAGAACATTCATTTGTGGAACAAGAGTTCTGGATCTATTCACCTAGTTTCTCCCCTCTTGCTACCTAGTTATTAGCATGGTGATGGAAGTTACAAGTAGTCCTTGACTTATGATTGGTTGCTTAGCAGACACCCAAAAGCAACTTACAAACTGATTTCAAAGTTACAATAGCTACATCCCTTGTAGTCACATGATCATGTTTTTGGCCAGTTGGCAACTGGCTCACCTTTATGGCTATTTGCAGTATCCACACTCACGTGACCATGATTTTCAACATTTTTTGCCAATTTCTGGTGTTTACTTCCAGTTTTGTAAGAGATGAGCTGAGGCTGAGCTAGAGGGCAGGTCTAAATGTGTCATCAGTTTGGAGTCACTGGGGGGGGAGCTGGACTTAGGTCTCTTGTAGATGTGCAATGACTCCAAACTAATGATGCATTTAACCCTGCCCTTCAGCTCAACCTGCTCATCTTCTACAAGCAAAAAAAGCCCAATGAATAAAATTGATCCTCTTAATCACTGCTGCAAAATGGTATGGTAACCCACTTAACTGCAATGATTTATGATCATAATCCCAGGTTCAATTATGGTGGCAAATTGAGGACTATCTGTACTGACAAACTGAGAACCAGTTGGCATAGTAGCTAAGGTGGTGGACTATAACCAGGAAATGATAAGTTCTAATCCCCTTTTAAACATGAAAGATGGCTGGGTGATTATTAGAATATATATATTAAATAGATTAAGAATGTATTTTTTTGAATAATAGGTTTATTTGTATGAAAAATATTGTGTAATGGAATGAAGAAAATTGAAGAGGTGTTTTAGATCTGGATTGACTTTATAATTAATCGAATGTTAATTTAGTAAGATGATGTTTTTGTTTGATAATATGGATGTTATTAGGTATGATAATTAACTGGATGAAATTTGAATCTCATCCAATGGACTGAAATGATTTAAGGTTTGATATTATCTTGTTATCTTAAAGAGATTGATTGATTGATGGATTAGATATGTATAGGGTAGACTAATATTTTATTTTAATTAGGAGATATTAGTGGAAGAAGAAATAAACAAGACTTGTGTTAAAATTAAGGAACTAGAATATACCTGGAAGGGATACCTGAATTGATAATGTGTTTATTTAAAGTTACGGTAAATTTGATTATGGTAATTGTAAATTTATAAAGCTCCAAAACAGGTTTAGGATTAATAGAAATTTAAATTAGAAATGGATTATCTTAAATATATTAAGCTATTGAGGGAAATAGAGAAGGAATATTTGATGTATTGATTTGAGTTATTTATATATGGTTTTATTTCTGGATGTTTGATTACCCCAGCACCACTATGTGTCTTGAGCACTTTGTTCTAAGAATTAAAAAAAACAATAAAATTTATTTCAAAAAAAAAAAAAAAAGATGGCTGGGTGACTTTGAGCTAGTTGCTCTCTCAGCCCAAGCCATCTCATTGGTCTATTGCCATGGGGAAAATAGAAGGCAGAACATCCTATATGCTGCCATGAGTTGTATAAAATAAAGGCAGGATATAAATCTATGGTAATAGATTCCATAAGGCCTTCTCCCAGATAACTGAGGATTTGATTGCAACCTAAATGTTTAAATTTCTTTTGATTGCATTCCCCAGGGGCACACTGCTAATGTGATAAATGGTAGGTCTCTGAGATATTTCTGCATACCCAGTGTTGCAGCAATAATTCTTAATACTGCAGAGAGAAATGATCATTGTTCAACAACAGAAAGAGCAAAAGGACCCCATAAGTGGAAATGGAAGACCCACAATATAATTACTGAAAGAGATTGTATCATTTAGTCATCATCTGACTGTATCTTCATCGGTCTCGATGTGCCTGCATAATCTTCTTATTAATACCTATTCATACATTGAGAAATAATAAGTGAAAGAAATGTGCTGGAAGAACTTAAATGGAGACAAAAGCTTCCATCTGTGCAGTGTTTCAGTTGAAGGAGCTCTGCCTCCATTTATTTTAGAGAAAAAGCAGAAATCAGACCAAATTGTTCCATCGCCACCTTCCCTCTCAGCATTAAGAGAGACCATTGAGGTGATAGCTAATGCTTGGAATCTTTCAAATAGCTCTCTCAGGCCTGTTTGAGCCAGGACTCCAGCTTTTATTTTGCCTTTTTTATTCTCTTGGGTATGAAAATGCAGCTATTTGCTTTAAGGATGGGTGGGTGTGTGTGTCCAATTCCCATCTTCTGATGGGAACAGATTGTACCAGAATGGCTGAGTCTAGAGTTTGGGGATAACTCTGTAGTGAAAAGGGATTTCCCAGCCTGAAAGGAAGGCTGCGTTCCTTCCCAAAGGATTTTTTGGGATTTGTGTTCCAAAACCGGAGAGAGGATTTCAAATCAGAGAGAGTAAGTCTGATGCTTCCCATCTCTCCTGAGGCCTTGATAAAACTTGCGCAGGGAACATGGAGGAAATACAAAGGGCCCTAATATCTTCCAGTCCTTCAGCATCCCTAATGAGGATGGGGTGGGAGAAGAAATATAGGCCAGCTGTTAAATTAATTCTGATTGCTCACAACGGGAGGGATTATTTTTGAAAGAAAATATGCATTCTCTTTTTTGCCCCTACCAGTTCTGTGGATGAAAGGTATGGGAAAAAATGACTGACTCCTAAATCACAAGCACAACCTTCAAAGAGTCAGTTATGGGAAAAATACATGGACATCCAGGCACTGAATCAATCTTGATTGCATCATTGAAAGCTTGAGGAACCCATAAAAAGCTTCTAAGAAGTAAATGAACAGCATGTAGCTTGGCTGGAGTTCCCAACTTGTTTCTACAGCAGCTTTGCCATTTTATTCTGCCTGACCTTATTTTCTAAGGACTCAACACTAATAGGCTGGATGTCCTGGTCATGTATATGGGGGGTTAAAAACTAGTTTGAAGTAGGTACAAGAGGGAGGTGCAACAAAGGTTTTCACAAAATAGTAATAGAAATAGCACTTAGACTTATATACCGGTGCTTTACAGCATTCTCTAAGTGCTTTACAGAGTCAGCATATTGCCCCCAACAATCTGGGTCCTCATTTTACCGACCTCAGAAGGATGGAAGGCTGAGTCAACCTTGAGCCGGTGAGACTCGAACTGCCCAACTGCTGGCAGTTGGCAGTTAGCAGAATTAGCCTGCTAACTGTGCCCCCATGGCTCTTGATATAAAATGATCATTGCATCCATATATTTTTATTAGGCAGAGTTCCAAGCTTCCTCTCTTTGTATGTTGGATGCTGTCATTGGTTTATCCTTGTTATCTATATTTCCAGTTGGATAAGAATTTGCATCTAGAATAAGCTGTATTTTACTTTGATCTTCAACCACTACTACTATGATTACTATTCCAGGGGTTCTGGGATGAACCACAACCTTATTTACCATCCCAGTTTTATGCCAAACTACCAGGGAACAATTTCTCAGCTAGGATTAATTATCAATGTGAAATTTCCCATATTATGTGGACTGCATAAATTTACATTTCTAAAACTTTCCCCCCTGTATAAAATTAAGGCAGAACTACCGTATGTTGCTAGTCCAGTAAGTCATTTAGACTTCATTATTCTAATATTTAGAATATAAAATATTCTAAAAATGTTAATTATTCTGAATGACCTTTTCAAGTTTGTCTGTGGTCCATAAAACCATTTCAAATACTTTTTTGTCCTCTGCAAAGTACAGGTTGAAAATAATATGTTCCACCGGTAAAACTTGTTTATTTAATTATTGTATTGGGTTAATAAATAATGCCAGTATGAAATACAGAAAAGAGGGATATAGCAAAAGGCATTTTTCTATTAAACTTTTGAACCACTTTGTAAAAGATGCAATCATCTTTTGCACTGTTAATGTGAATAGGCAATCATTAATATTGGATGGAAAGGTGATGAGAAGCAGCTGTAATGTCTATTACATTCTAGTTAAATAAGGTTTCAAATTTGGGGAAGACATCTGTAAAACCAAAACTGCTTCCTCAGCTCTTTTCAAAAACATAAGATTTGCTGTTCTGAATGTATGAGATAATGCTTTGAAACGCCAGACTAATAGAATGGGATTTTCATCTATTTGACCAGATAATACCATCTCCAAACAAGTCCAATGATGAAATATTGATATTCGAAGAACAGAATTATTTTGCTTCATGGACTGGAACTGAATTAGTATTATAATTTCAGATCGTTGGGGCTGGAGAAAGGTTCTTAGCAAGGCTTAATAATATTGATGAACAACTCCTATCTTGAATCTGCTTAATATTTTGAATGAAACCTTATGGCCCAATGGAGACATTTTGTAAGATTAGTTTTCCCCCTTTGGTTTGAAAGAGGACTTTGGCCTTGGTGCATAATGTTTAGTAGTGGTTTTTCAAATCTTGCACCTGTGGCTGCTCATTTTTAACCTGGCATATCTTGAGACTTTTGGGTTTATTGGACACACAATGGAAACATCTTATGGAACTTTGCTTTTATATATGATTAACAGCAGCAAGACTTCTATATGCACAAAGGTGGAAGGACTCACAAATACTACAAAGGAAGAATGGATGGTGAAGCTGATGGAATGAGAAGAGATGGTGAAACTGATAGCTTTGATTAAAGAAAAACTTCAACAATTTTATTTCTACTTGGAAACTATTTTTTTTTTTGAGAGAGAACCTGAAAGAAATAAAATGTTGATTTGGGGATTTGATGGTTAAAATTAAATAAGATTAAAGAAATAATGTAGATGAATGTTAACCTTGGGGCATGTATTTTTTTAATTCATACGTGTATTTGTACCAAAGAAAGTGAGAAGTCAATCTTTTTTCAATTTTTCTTACTTCTCCCTTTTTCTTTTCTTTTTCACTTCTATCTTCTTTCTTCCTTATTTTTTCCTCTTTCTTAAACTTTCACTTTTTCTCTTTCTTAAACCTTTCTTCTCATCTTTTAAAAATTTTCTACTTTTGAAAATCAATATAGTAACTAACTTGGCACATATTAACTTTGGACAGCGCTTAAAGTAGGGATGTTTGGGATTGGTTATTGGTCAGAACAAGAGGAATGCAGCTCTTCCCCATCCCCTAGGGCAGTGGCCCAGAACATGGTCCACCAGAAGATGTAGAGCAAGCCTTTCACACATGCATGCACATGGAGACTGGAATGACGTTACCTAGTTTGGGTAAAGAAACGTCTGCAAGAAAACAGGCAAGCTCAGAGAGCACCAAGGACCCCCCTCATACTTTTTAATTTCTTGAACAAGGATCAAATGAGTCTATGATAGTCTATCATTGATATGATAGTTTATTCTTGGTTGTATAAACAGAGGCATAGAATCAAAATCACCTGAAGTATTAGTACTTCATTATAAATCCTTAGTAAGACCACACCTGGAATATTGCATCCAGTTTTGGTCACCACATTACACAAAAGATGTTGAGACTTTGGGAAAAGTGCAAAGAAGAGCAACTAAGATGATTAAGGGCCTGGGGACAAAAGTATATGAAGAATGATTGCAGGAATTGGGTATGGCTAGTCTAGAGAAAAGAAGGACTAGGGATGACATGATAGCAGTATTTCAGTATTTGAGGGGCTGCCACAAAGAAGAAGTGGTCAACCTATTTTCCAAAGTACCTGTACGTAGGAGAACAAACAATGGATGGAAACTAATCAAGGAGAGAAACAACCTGAAATTAAGGAAAAACTTCATAACAGTAAGAACAATTAACCAGTGGAACAGCTTGTCTTCAGAAGTTGTAGGTGCTTCATCATTGGAGGTTTTTAAGAAAAGACTGGACAGCCACCTGTCTGAAATGGTAGGCTCTCCTGCTTGAGCAGGGGATTGGACTAGAAGACCTCCAAGGTCCCTTCCAGCTCTATTCTGATTGATAGTCACTGTTTGTCAGGATTTGTGCTTTGGCTCCTAAGATAGTTATCGAATTAAAACTAGAACTTTTAGAAGGAGTTGTAGCAATTAGTCTTGTGAAAGAGTTACAGTTGCAAACAGAACTCTTCTGAAAACTGTTTCCCTCCCTCCAAATGTGTGTGTGTAGTGGGGGTAGTGGAGGTGGGAATAGTGTTGTGGTTCGGAGTCATTTTTTTTCTTTGTTGCTGATAATAGGTCCCCTAGCATACAAGTCTGTTTCCTGGCTCAGAAAAACAAACCGGATGGACTTCTGCAATTTTGCTAGTTCAGCCTCAATAACTCTCATAGCAAACATATTCATTGATTGAATCCTGTTCAAAAAACAAAGGCCAGATCTCTTCTGTCAGGATTAATTTTCTAGGCCAAGAGAAGGGCCACTGTGACCTCCTTGCTCTATTCAGCATAAACAGTAGGCTCTTCAGCCACTTTTTAAAGAATAAAAATAAAATGATGAGCCAGCAGCAGGGCATCCAATAAATCCGAAATCTGCAGAAATGATAGATTGCAAACCAAGCCAGAGAGAGGTTTTTTTTAAACTTTTGATACCAAGTGATACTGGCTCCATAGAGCTAGAAAAGAATCTTTTAGAAAGTCTGTTGTATTTCATATTACATCATGGCCTAGATGAACATAATAAAGTTAACTTTTAAGGGAAATGATATAAGGAATACACTAGCGTCTCCCTATATTTTTTCATCATGTTTCATTAAATCAATGAAAAGCATTTTAATAAATATTAGAAAATGGTGTCCATAGGATGTGATAAAAAAAGACAAGGTAGTTTTCTGGTGATGCCATCATAGCTTGTTTTTTAAATACCCATCATATCTGCAAAGAAAAGATTGGAACTTTGCTTGCCACGTTCTGGTTTCATTCTTGATTTTTCTGACCAACCCTGTAGCTTTTCCCAATGACAGGGTTATTTTTTTTCCTCTTGGGAGAAGAAATACTTCCAATTTTTGAAAAGCTAGCAGTCTGAACAGTTCTTTGGCAGCTTTGTTGAGCTAGCAGTGCCTTGACTGAAAACAGGGGTAGATTTGATACCTAATTTTTCAAAGAGTGCTTTCTTTTTATGAACTGCTCTTGTGAGATGCTCCATAACTGAAAAAATCAATGGTAATATAATACTGCACGAGGACACTATATTGTGGCTACTGCTAACCTCTGTGCTGTCCTGTGCTGAAAATGAGGATGAAGCAGCAGTACCTCTGTGCTAAAAGTAATCCTTCATAAAAGGATTCATTCTTAGTACTGAGTTAAAAAATATCTCCAGGCAAACCAAATGTGTCACCCTAAATTTATATTCCCGCGTCTGAATTCTTTATTTTCCTAGAAAATTATAAGAACAAACTGAATAATTTTCATGTACAAGCCATATGTTGTTAAAATCTTAGAAGTTGTGATATAGGGGAAATATCTATCTCAGTTCCCAATGTGTTTCAATATATTCCTAGCATATTAACAGTCTCCTATCTGAGTGTAGTACAGGCTTTTTGGAAGGAAAAATTTAGTTTCAGTCATGAGGACAGTCCACGAGGAAGATGGATGAGAGTCCCCTATTCTCTACCTCTATGCAATGTAATCTTCCATTAAACATTGGCTGTTTAGGTATGTAATAGACCAGCATCAGTGGTTTATGATTCTAAATAGCATCAGATCAAAACAGAACAGAAACTTCATTTCAGTCATCGAAATGAAGGGGATAATGTTAGGGGATAACTTTGCTTAGTTTTTTATAGAATGTATTTTTATTGGTCAATGATTGAAATAAAGTTTCTGTTCTGTTCTACTAGAAGCCATTCTCCAAAAGAGCATCAGACCAGGGCAAAACGTTTTACAATAAATGATTAAAAATAATTGCCGGCAATATAAGGCAGTCTCTTTATTAAATGAGTTTTGCCTCTATCTGTATGTATTAAGTAAACAGAGACATTTTATCCTTCCTGCAGCAACAATGCAAAAACCAAATCAACCCCCCAAATGGAGATTAACTACAAGGAAAGGATAAGTGCACTGGAAAAGAAAGGAAAAGAAAAGAGGTAAAACTAAATGTCTATGGAGATGCTCAGTCATCCAGGTCATGGTTGTCCCAAAGATGTATGTCAAAATTGAACAGACCTCTCTCAACAGAGGGGGAGGGATACTACCTCATCTATCTTCAGTCTATAACACAGTCCTTTCAACAGTTCGGAGAAGGCTCCACACCCATTTGCTCTACTCAGTCGACCCTGTCGACACAGATAAGCCTCCAGGGGCATCAATGACTCTCTAAAAGAATGCAAATGACCAGCTATCTGCAAGGTGTATAAATCCTTCCATTCCTCACCATCCAGTCAGAGCTGAAGAAGCTTCTTGGATGAGAAGCCAAATGTCTTGAAAAAAAAAATAGTCCAGCACCTTTAGAAGGGTAAAACTAGATGGAGATATGACAAGGAGAAGAGGCAATCTAACAGGAAAATTGGTAAGGAGAAAAAAGCTCTGCTTAGAGAATAGGAAGGATTATATTTAATCAATAGGGATGATACTATTGTGTCCCAAGTTGGCTGGTATCAATACTATTTTTAAAAACTCAAAATGCTTCTTTTCAACAGCTATTCTTCATTAATGCAAAATAATCTTCATCACAATTCTCAGATCATCTTGATATAAGAATTTACTTCTATCAACAATACTTATTCTTCAAAATAAGATTATGCAGATCAGTTCTTCCTTTGCTTATTTCTCCTCCTCTCCCACAAAGCGGAAGAAGAAAAAAACCTTACTCATTTCTCCTTCACACTTTCATGCTCATCACAGCAATAAATGAACATCGTAGCCCCAACAAGTGCAGGTTCCTGAACAAGGATTCTTGGCAACTCTAAATGATGATGTATGAAGGAGAGGCAGGGAAATTTGATTTTTCTCAAGAGTACGCTGACATACAAAACTGAGTGGAGCAGAAAAATTGGTTTGACTAAGCAAACATGACATGCAAGTCATAAAAGGAGCAGTGCTTACAATATGAAACATCAACATGTCTCATTGCTGCAAATATATGGTTGAAAGCAGAATGACATTTAAATGACAGTAGTACACATATTGTCTTCATTATCTTTTATCTGCCTGTCTTTCTGCTCATTTTATATATGCCAATATGCTCCTAAGGCCTAGGAATTTCTGTGCCACAATGGCCATGGGTAAAATGCAATTACTCGCCTAAAAACTGCTAACCTTTTTGTAGCATTGGGGTTTTTTTTAATTATTTCTTTTAAAAGTAAAGTTTTTTGCTCCAACATGCTGTGGAAAAAAAAATAACATTGCTATGGCTGGTCAGTGATGTGACCAGAGGGACTTGTTTTTCCACTGTAAATGGTTCATAGTAGCAAAATGGAGTGGAAGCTTTTGCCTGCAATGAAATGAAATACAGAAGATATAAAGCAAGAACGCTTGAACTAGACAAAAACTATGCTTTTAAAATATTGCAGAAAAACATGGATGGAAGTTGCCTTCCTAGGACCTGGGTGTGGATAGATCAAGAGCTTGTGCATTTGTGCCCTGGAGAAATGATCAGTGTCTGACACTCACCTGGGACCTACTGATCATATGGATTAGCCACAGATATCTGAGAAAATTATTGTTGGTCTTGTGGGGTAAACCAGATAGGAATTACATGCTAATTCTACTTTACTGTAAAGCTACTTTGACAGAACCTTGCAAGTATGAAAGTATATCTCTCCCAAGATCTCCTTTACATCCCATGAAACTAGGAAGCGTCCTTTCTGAGCCTCTTGCCCAACCAATATCCAGCTGTGGGTTATGCTGTTTCTTATTTGACCACCTTTGTCAGTATCTTTTGGCTCCATCTCACAAGGTCTTTCCTCATACTGTCACAATTATAGAGCAGGTAAGATATCCATGACATGCAATTATCAGTTGTCAAAATTACATCTTGCCAGACTATGCCTATCTCATTGTTTTATTGGGTATCTTCCTTCATTGATTGTGGGAATGCAGGAGATATAGCATACCTTACTTTCAGAAAAGCATTTCACTATCAAGTTATAAACTTTGGCTATATGACATGACAATTATGGGTGCATAGAACCAACTTGAAAACCATACTCAAAGAATGCTAATCATGGTTTTTCATTAAATAGGAAATGGCTTTCCAACAAGGTGTCACAAGGATGAGTTCAGTATTTTCATGAATGATTTGGATGTTTATCAAGTTACCGGATAGAAAATTTAGGGGGATAGCTTCAAAACCATCTTGACAGCTTACAGAAATACATTTGAATCAGCAGAATTGTATTTAATAGAGACAAATGCAAAATTATTCATTGAAGGAACAAAAATCAAATCAAATGCACAGCGACAGGAATTATTGCTCTACAGAAATTCCATATAGAGTGGGATGTTTGCCTTTGTAATAGAACTTGTGAAAAAGATCTTAGAATAGTGGATTATTTCAAACTGAACATGGTCTGGCAATATGACTGCAGTGGAGGCAAATATATAATGTCCCAACTATAGGAAGTCATCAGTTATTCTGGCTTTGTCAGATGCCCCCTTAATTGTTTGTTCCAGTTTGGGTGCCACATTTTGAAGAGACATCAGAGAAACTTAAGAGCAGATTCTTAAAAGAGCAAGAAAGATCATCAAAGGGAGAGAAAATATTTTTTCTGAGGGAAGATTGGAGAAGATGGAGATGCTTAGCCCTGTCAAAAAGTGTTGTGGAGAGATTTGATAGCACTCTTGAAGTACCTAAAAGGAATTCTGCTTTCTTGCTCCATGGAATAACGGATTTAAGTTGCATAAAATCAATTTCTGTCTATAGGTTATTGTTAGCTAAATGGCGAGTGCAGCTGCCATCTTGATTTTTTTAATCATATCCTATAGACCTCTGAACCTTAGGGGGGAGAAAAACCTTAATGTAAAAGCAATTGCCTTGTGGGATGTTAATCTCCTCTTTACTGGATATACTCAAGCATTGTGTCTAAGATAGTTTATTTGGTTTCCTGCAGTAAACAAGAAATTGGGTATAATGATTAAATGGTCCCACCAAAACAGTTTTTTTTAAAGGTACCCCATAATTTCAATGCCTGAGATGATTAACTCTCATTCAAGCCTGTGGGACATAAAAATGGCAACTTGGGCTATACTGTATCTTCAAAACATATAGCCAAGGGCTTTTAATCAAAAAGGAAAAGAATATTTTTAATAACATACCTATTCCAGCCTATTTTAATAGAAGTATGTTACTGAAACCAAGTATAGTGAAAAAGGAGCAGTCTAGGCCTGGAAGAAACCTGCTTGATTATAAACTACCCAAAGTTAATTGTATCATATAGCTAAATATTTAATGATTTTTCTGAAGTTAGTAGCTTTGATGAATTGTTGCCAAATATGCTAATTTGTGATGGTGATCCACATATAAAAAAATTACCTAGCCCTTCTGAATGTTTTATTTATGAAGAATTGCCATTTTCTCTTAGAATTGTAGTGTTGGAAGGGACTTTGAAGGTCTTCTAGACCAACCCGTTGCCCAATTATTATTAGATCCTGAAAAAAATGATTGTCCAGTCTTTTCTTGAAGGCCTCTCGCGATGGAGCACCCACAACTTTGACCTTCTGCATCTGGGGTTTTTCAATTCAATTCAGTTCATTTTCAATTCAACTACTAAAAAATGTAATTCTACCTTTGCTCATGCATTGGTTTTAATAGGGTTCATGTCTTAGTAACAATCCATGCTAATAAATTCAAATAAATAAATAATGAATGAATAAATAAATACTATAATAAACAAACAAACAAACAAATACTATAGGCTGTCCAGAACTCCCATTATGTTTTAAAATAGATTCAGTAAATTCCAGAGCTGCCTCAGGCCCTTTACTTTGGTCTTGTTCTTAAAAAAAGAGAATCACAAACTCTACAATACTGGTTGCAAGCTGGACCATGAATCTTGGCCACAATTATCTTTCATAAACCCACAATTTCCCTGACACATTAAATCATGCTACTTTTTGATATCTCTGGTTTACATGAAAAGGATAGTGATTGCTGAATACAAGCTTTGTAGAAGGTGAAGTTTGAAAGACATTGATTTTTCTGGCACATTTCTGTCTGCTTTCAGACTTGGATCACAGCCAAGACAACACAGGAGTGGCTTAGGGACAACTCTGTGAATGTCCTAGAGTGGCCCAACCAGATCCCTGACTTGAACCCTATTGAACATCTCTGGAGGGACCTGAAAATGGTTGTCCACCAATGGTCGCCATCCAACCTGACTGAGTTTGAGAGGATTTGCAAGGAAGAATGGCAGAAAATCCCCCAATCCAGGTTTGCAAAGCTTGTTGCGTCATACCAAACAACACTCGAGGCTGTAATTGCTGCCAAAGGTGCTTCAACAAAATACTGAGTCAAGGGTCTGAATACTTATGCCAATGTATACATAACCCGAACTAGACTGTTGTTTCTCTGTGTCATATGTGGGTATATGCATAATTCTGTATTTATTTATTTATTTATTTATTTATTTATTTATTTATTTATTTATTTATTTATTTTTGTCATATTTATGTAGTGTATATTAGAGGTGGTGACCCTTTGAGAGCTGAATGCAATGAAATTTCATTTTAATGTATGCATTAAAGTATGCATTATTGTCACATTCAAAATGCCAATAAAGTTATTATTCTATTCTATTCTATTATTCTAATGTTATATTTCAGTTTTTTCTTTTTAATAAATTTACACTGTTTTCACTTTGTCACTATGGGGGTACTGAGTGTAGATTACTGAGAAAAAAAGCAAATTTCAGCAACTGTAGAATTAGGCTATAGCATAACAAAATTGACAAAGTGAAGGGGGCCTGAATACTTGCTGAATGCACTGTATATCCTGAGAAAACTGAATGATCATTTATTCAAGGCTTTCTTTATACTACAAGACTTTACTTATATTCTAGGCTCTCTGGTTGTTACAAAGCAAGTCTGTTTTACACTAACCATAAAGGAAATTTTTGAGGATTGTATACTAATTTAACAGAATTGTAAACCTGTACCCTAAACTGCAATAAGACACTGCAAATTCTATTAATCTGCAATTATCACTCTACTTTCTTCTGTGGATTTACAAACTATAAAGATTACAACATTTTTAATATTCAATATTATTACAAACTACTATTTTTCTATAATCTTTTACACTAACTATAAGCTGATTTCCGGTGGCAGGCGACCTCGTCGGACGCAGCTGCTTGCTGCCTCCCGCCTGTTTCAGCGTAAAAGCAGTTTTGACAGCCAGCATCAGCTGTCAAACGGCTTGATACCCTTCCCCTGGGCATAAGGGGATAGGTGAGCTGCCCCCCCATCCTCAACTCAAGGGCTCAGCAGGGTACACCTGCTACATCCACTCTTGAGGAGGCCTCGGGGCTCCAAAGAGGCGCTAGGTCCTGCGGAAGCGAAGCCGCTTCGATCTTCGGCGGCGGTCTGCTGCAACTTAAAGTGAATTGTGAGTTTTTTTTGTAAGCAGACGAACCGACCCTGGAAGTTTGCTTTTTATTTCGGATTTTACTCTAACTTGGATAATAAGTTCTTCCCTATACTTGAGTTGGATTGAGGGAAAGTGAACTTAAAATGGCGATGGATTGATACTTTTCAGCAAGAAGTGAAAGTGATTTCCGGTCTGGAACTTTTGCTACTTTTAACCTGTGTATTATTTGTTTTGGCTGAACTGCTTATAAGACTCTTTTATAATTGGAAATTTACTGCTAACATGGCTTTGAGAAAAACTGTGCCTTCAACTTTAAAACCGTCTACATCTCCGATGTCCCAGACACTTCAATCAACAGATTAGCTGCATGGCGGATCGACTGGATACAGCTCCGTAGGGAAGCGGAGCCGGCGGCGGGAATGAGGAAGCCTCGGAGGGTCGTAGGCTATGCCTGGACCCTGATTTAGGGTGCTGGGTCCTCCGGCGGCCGGGAGTAACTACTTACCGGTCGCCCCCGGTCTTCCTGAGCCCCCTGGGTTCGGCTGAGCTCCCCGGTCTCCGTTTAATAAATTCCGTCTCCGTTCCTTCAATCCCCCACCCTCTCCCCCCACCCTTTCTCCCTCGCTACCCCCAGACATGGCCCCCTCGGAGAGGGTGCGCAATCTGGGGGTCCTCCTGGATTCGCGGCTGACGCTGGAAGACCAGTTGTCGGCCGTGACCAGGGGGGCGTTTTATCAGGTACGCCTGATTCACCAGTTGCGGCCTTTTCTGGACCAGGACGCCCTGCGCACAGTCACTCATGCCCTCGTTACCTCCCGCCTGGACTACTGTAATGCTCTCTACATGGGGCTCCCCTTGAGGAGCACCCGGAGGCTCCAACTGGTCCAGAATGCGGCCGCGCGGGCGGTGTTGGGAGGGACTCGTCGCTCCCATGAAACACCGCTGCTGCGCGAGCTGCACTGGTTGCCGGTGGCCTTCCGGGTGCGCTTCAAGGTGTTGGTCATCATCTTCAAAGCGCTCCATGGCATCGGACCTGGATATCTCCGAGACCACCTTCTGCCGCAGGTTACCTCCCATCGGCCGGTACGCTCCCACAGAGTGGGTCTCCTCAGGGTGCCGTCAGCCAGACAGTGCNAAGGTTTTCGTTAAGTCTTATGCATCAAGTATAGTCAGTGGATTGAAACCTGCCAATGTGTAAGCTTATATCTTGGAATGTGGGTGGACTTAATGTTCCACATAAAAGACGTAAGGTTTTTCATTATCTAAGACATTTTAATAATGACATTACATGTTTACAAGAGACTCATATTGTGGCTAAAGATCAAAAATTATTACTGAACTCTAAGCTTGGAGATTTGTTTGTTGCACCTGCTATAAAAAAAAGAGCTGGGGTTGCAATATATATTAAAAGACACCTTTCACCTATTTTAAAAGAAGCTGATAAAGAAGGAAGTTTTTTATTTGTGGAAATAAATTTAAATGGAAGAAAGTGTTTAATAATAGGGGTTTATGCCCCTAATCAATTATCAGCTCAAAAACAATTTTACAGACAACTATATCAGAAAATTGTGGCTATGGATTATAATTCCTTGATTGTTATGGGGGACTGGAATGGAGTTCTTGATACATTAAAAGATAAAAAAAACAACTTCTAAGGATGTAACCCTTTCCAGGCTCCCCAAGTCTTTTTTTGCAATGATGGAGGACTTAGAATTGGTGGATGTTTGGAGATCACAACATATGAATGAACGGGATTTTACCTTTTTTTCTCACAGACATGAGTCTTTTTCAAGGATTGACTTTGTTTTGACATCGACTGACTTGCTTACTGACTGTAATAAAACTAAAATCTTTCCTAGAACTTTGACTGATCATAGCATGGTGTGGATAGAGATTGGTCAACAAAGAAAAAGGAAATCTTGGAGAATAAATGAAAATTTGTTTAATTATGAGGATAAAGTTAAAGCTTTGAAGGAATGTATGGAAGAGTTTTTTCAAATTAATCTGAACAGAGAAACCCCTGTGAATATTGTTTGGGATGCCAGCAAGGCTTATCTGAGGGGAATATTAATTGCTATGAATAATGCACACAAACGTAAGCAAATACAGATTAGATTAAACTTGGAAAAAGAAATTGGGATTAAAGAAAAATTACTACTGCAACGACCAACAGATACCAACTTAAAAACCTCTATTAAAATGCT